>NW_021635549.1:0-48993 GCF_004799145.2 Neltuma alba | reverse complement strand
ACCCATTGCACATAATCCTGGATTGTCTCGAGCAATAGCAAAAGACCATCGAAGAGATTAGGGCGGCACAAGTTTGTTAGGAACAAGAGAGGGGTGCCATGATAGCTGCAGAGGTGGCAGCAGCAATGGCTAACCTTGACCAGAGGCAGCCAGAGGAAGAAACCTCAGTAGCACAAGCAATAGAACTATTGCCTAGACTGACAATGCCAGCAGTAGACCCCGATAGCATCCAGCAGTGGATGACTCGCTTTTACAAGCACAACCCACTGTTATTCGGTAGAGTGTTTGACATCCAAGAAGCAGAAGACTGGATTAATAGCTTGGCAAAAATCCTCAAAGTATTAGATTGCCCGACAGAGTGGAAAGCCTATATGGCAATTTATAAGTTAGAGAAAGATGCCGACAGCTGGTGGAAGAATACTGAACTTAGTTTAGATGCTCAGAACACAAGAGTGACATGGGAAGTGTTCTTGGAGTAGTTTTATGAGAAGTACTTCCTGAGGTTAATTAGGGACGAAAGGGAAGTGGAATTCCTGACCTTGAAGTAGAAGGATAACAAGCCATTTGATGAGTACCTAGCTAAGTTTATCCATCTCTCTCACTACTCCAGTTACCTTCACTAGTAAGAGGATGAGAGGTGGACGATGAAGAAAATGGTCAGAGGACTGAAGTAGTCCTTAAAGGAGATGATTGCTCCTAGGCAGTTTGAGCATTTCAATCAGGTAGTTAAAGCCTATTGAATTATAAAGAATAGCTTAAGTCATCATCTGATGGTTAAATCTACTCCCAAGTCAGAGACAGAAGATCAGGGTGGAACCTCTTTTAATGGCAAGAGGAAGAGGAAGAGGCCATAGGACAACCAAAAGAATAAGAAAGGGGACAAGCCCCTAAATGGCAAGTAATGCCTAACCTATGGCAAGAATCACGGTGATAGACCGTGTATGGCCAGACAGAATGTTTGCTATACCTACGGTAAGCCTAGACACTTCTCAAGAGAATGCCCACAGAATATAGAAAAGACAAGGTCACGCACCTAAGGACGAGTATTTGCCATCACAGGGGAAGAAAACTGGAAGTCTCTGAAAATGATCCAAGGCACGATTATTATTAACAACTTCCTAGTGATTGTAATATTTGATTCGGGTGCTAGTCATTCTTTTATCTCATATGCCTATGTTAAAAGACTTAGCTTGGTTATGAACACGTTACCTTATGACATACATGTGTCCACACCAGTATACTCTAGGATAGTAAATTTGATATATATATCTTCCATGAAATTGATGTGATAATTGGATTGAATTGGTTATCGTCCTATAATGTCAAGGACAAAACCCTGATCCTATCCCCAAGAGAAATAGAGTTAAATCCGGAAGTTAAGTTGAACTTCATAACGGAAGCCCAGACAGGCAATGGTACGATAAATGAAGCTGAGTAAGACTAGCAAAGGTTAAGAAAAGAATGTGTCTTGTCATGTTGAGCCAAGGGAATTAATGGCGATGAATGAATATAGAGTGATTACCAAAGGAGATGGTAATTTTCATCACTGCAAACAAGGATTCTGGTCACGACAAACAAACATAATAACTCTTAGATGTTGAGGTAGTATCTCAACGAGACATAACAACTTTAAGAGGTCGGAGAGAGTAAGATAAGTAGAAGTCAGGAAGAGAGCAGTATCCACTATTTAGAGTTATCAGATTCCCCCTCAAAAGGAAAAGTCATGATAAGGAGTTAAACCAGACAGTTAGGGATTGAGTCTATACACCACTAAGAAGGCGTAGTGGCTACCTAAGTTGGACAAACTCTTACAGCCTCAATAGGGTTAGAGCACCATGATAGAGTAGCTATCTCAAGTCCTAGAATAGATAAATAGGAACTTTGAGATAGTAAAGTTAAGATGGAGAGCCCTAGTAAAAGTTCTTAAGGATCAAGAAGAAGAGAAAGAGACAGAAAGATGTGCAGGGAACTAGTTTAGAGGTTGACATGTTCCTATTAATATTAAAAGATACTCAGGCACTTGGGGTTTAGGTTGAGAGGCACCCTTTTGTCAAGGGATAAGGTCTTGGCTAGGAATCCTCCTAGAGAAAGTGGGAATTGGTCCTTCGAGTTAGAATTGATATTGCTCTCGATGGAGCAAGATACCCTATCCGAGTAGGAAAGGGAAGCAACCAAGGTAAGGTAAATGGAGTTGATCTTACCCAATGGCAGCATGACTAGCCAAGAACAAAGCTAGGCTTAGATGTACTTGAGCTTAGCAGAGTACTAGAGCAAGCAGAAAGAAGAAGAACCTCATAAGTCCTCTGACTATAACTCCTAGAATCAGCTATAAATAGAAAGAGAAGCTCTCCTTATAGGGATAAGATGTCTGGATAGCACGCTACCAATATAACAATTGGTAAGAGTTACACTCCTTACATTTAGAGTGCCAGGCATTATGCATATTAGAGTATGCTCCTACTGAAAAGTAAAGTAGAGGAAAGAGAAGTTACATAAGTCCTCTCTCTGTACCATTCTAAAATAGTAAGAGTAAGAGTAGCTAGAGAGATAAGAGAACTCCTAAGGTAGATTAGCTTAGGCACCTAAAGAGACAAATAGGTAGCCTAGGGAATTGACATGAGGCCTAAAAGAATGGTGTTGGTTCTTGGAACAATCTTTATGAATTATCAGTTAGGTGACCAACTGAGAGGAGGTGACTTTACTTAGTCCTATGGTCAAAGTCTCCCAGAGATCTTAATATGGTTCAGATATATGATATTATTCCAGGGTCACCATGCATCCTGAAGTAGCTTATGGTAGAGCACAATAGCTCCCGAGGTCATAGTAAACTGAGCCCAAGGGAAAATGGCTGAGCCATAAGAGTAAGAGTACAGTACTTCCTTGGGAAGATGAAAACCAGGGATAAGTTTAAGATACAGAAACCTCCTTTAGTGGTAAACTAACACACAGAGAGAGTACCCATGACTTCCTTTAGATAACCTTATCATTGATTAGCCTAGGCTTAATTTCCTTTTGATTAACAGAGGAAAGCCAAAGTTAGAAGAATTAGAGTAGTAAGACCTGAACAAGAGGTATTTAGGCTAGCTTTATATACAAGAAGAACCCCTATGATACAGAGATAGACAAAGTATTAACAGATAGATCCTTAAGATGAGGCGAGAGATAAGAATGTAAGCTAAAAGAACCCGACTAAAGATAGATCAAGAAAGGGGTCTAAGATAGCAAAGTACCAGGGTTGAGCTTATCAAAATCAGTACCTCAGATTCCTGTCAGCACTGTTCAGTTAAGCGTGCTTGGGCAAGAGTAACCCAATGATGGATAACCCCTAGGAAGTAATGTAAGAGAGTGCAGAAGCCAAAATGTTAGCCATTTTGGCAAAAATACACTAAGTCTAGCAAAAAATAGAAGATAAAAGTTAAAGAAGCTGTCAAGCTACTGAGTGTCCTAAGCAGTATGGTTTAAAATGAAGACCCAAGATTTACTCAAATTTTGAAAGTCCTTATAGAAAGAAATGGACACTACTCTCAGATTCAATACAACCTACCATCTTGAGATGGATAGGTAGATACAGAGAACAATACAGAAGTTAGAAGATATGCTGTGTGCATATATGCTTGACTTCGACGGTAACTAGGATATGTACTTACCGTTAATTGAATTCACTTAAGATGACAGTTTCCATGCAAGTATCCGAATGGTGCCATATGAAGCACTCTATGGGAGGAAGTGTAGATCTCCCTTATGCTGGACAGAGCTTAGTGAAAGAAGTATATAGGGTCCTATTATAATAGATCAGATGTCCCAACAAATTAAAGCTATTCAGTAAAGATTCCTAACAGTTTAAAGTAGGTAACAGAACTACGCAAATACTAGAAGGAGACTATTAGCGTTGAGATTAAGGACCATGTTTTCCCTCAAAGTATCGCCAAGAACAAAAGTTGGTTGATCCATAAAGATTAAGAAATTGAGTCCGAAGTATGCTGGACCATTTCAAATTTTGTCCAAGGTTGGGACTAGTAGCTTATAAGTGGCCCTCCCCCAAATCTGAGTCAAATTCATGATGTCTTCCATGTCTCCCAATAAAAGAAGTACCATCTAGACCCGACACATGTCATAAGCTATGATGACATTGTGCTCCAAGACAACCTGTCTTTTAAGGTCACACTAGAGCAAATCATCGATCAAAAGGTCAAACAGCTAAGGAATAGGCAGATTTTGCTGTTTGAGGTTGTCTGGAAAGGTCTTGCACTGGAAGAAGCTACGTGAGAGATGGAGACTGAGATAAAGAAAAAGTATCTTGAACTTTTCTAGTAAGATACGCTTTAAATTTCGAGGACAAAATTTATTTAGGGGGGAGAAATGTCACATCCAGTAATATGACAATTAGGAATAAGGATATTCCTAAATATTCAAGGGTAAAAAAGGATAAGGAGAAATAGAAGATTTATGGTGGAAAATAGTTATTATGATTTTCCAAGCCAATTATGAAAATTTGGCTAATTAAGGAAAATTGGCCAAAAAATAATTATGGGAAAAATATTTCCAAGTCTTGAAAAATTAAGAAAAAATAAGGATAATATCCTTTGAGAATTATATGGGATTATAAAATTGGTTTTATGACCAAATTACCCTTAGAGAAGTTACAAAGGAATTTAAGGGTAATTTAGCCTAATTTAAGGGCTTTTATTTGAAAAATTCCAAATAAATATTTTTAAGGAGAATAAAATTCCAAGAAAATTTCTATAATACCCCAAGGAATTATAAGAGATTATGGAATTAAAAGAAAACTCTCAAGTATCCAAGATTTTTCCTAATTCCTTTGAAAAATGGAAAAATCAATAAAGAGAAGGAAATTAGTTTTCCTTTTTAGTTAATTATTGGGAAATTAATTTTGAGACAAAGAGGGCAATTTGGGAAGATGAAAATGAGGAGAATAGATTATGAATTGGATAGAAAATAATTACAGAGGCCACAATATTGTAATTATAGAAAAGGAATTAAACCCGGAGTCAAAGTGTACCGATAAAGCAAGACTAGAGTTTTACAATTCAAATGTCTCACATTTAGCCATGTGTCAAGCCCCTAATGGAGAGGATTTGAGTTTTCCAAGTGTCACTCCTCAAATGGAGAGGATTTTGACTTTTGGTAATTAATTTCATTTGGATTTAGTTAATTATGAAAGAGAAAGCAAGAGTAAAAGGGGTAAAGACACTTGGCTTTTCATTTATGATGGTGGTTGGGATATTTTAGTGCATTAATTGAGCTCTTCCTCTCCCTAAATCAGATGTTGTTTTAAGCCAAGAGTAGATCAAGAGGGAAAAGAGAGAGTTCAAGGAGAAACCAAGGAGAAAGTCATCAACTTTGAGCATGTAAGTGAGATTCAAGGTTAGTTTTTAGTTCCAAAGGTTCCTTATCTTGTTTTCTTGCTTTGTATGGTTGGAATATTTGATTTTTCCTTGTTGATGGAGATGGCCAAAATGTATATATGGTAGGGGAAGAATTTTTGTTGGTCCAACTTGTTAAAACACTTTAAAGTATGATAGATCCTAGTGATTACAAATAGTTGTAGGTTGTTTTTGAAGTGTTTTCTTTGATGTTTCTCTTGAGGTTCATTTCGGCCAAAGTAAGAACTGGACCCTAGGATGAGTTTTCAATATTTTGATGCTTCCATTGTGCTCAAAATGGAAAATGGTGTAGGATAAACCTAAAGAACAGAAGTTGGAAGCATTAAAGCTAAAGTTGTAATTTTTAGAAAATAAACCATAATGGTTTGGCCAAGCTGAAACTAGAAGAGGAAGTTTTATTTTCTTAAATCCAAGTAGATATTTGGAATCTATATAAAAAATCATGTAGGAATGAGCCAAGAAGGAATTTTTAGGGTTAAGGGAATAAACTCTAAAAATTCTAAGAACAAAGAGGGAAGCTTTAAGGGGTTTCGGAGTTACTTGAATTATGTTGTTAATTTTTTATGGAATGGTTAGTAACCTTACTGCCCTTTTTGTGATATATCATGATTAGGGTTTGTTAATTGTGGAGAAGAGGAAGAAGATCAGAGAATCAAAGAGCATTGGAGTAAGATAGTAAGATTTAATTAACCTTAATGTTAAGTGTTGCATTGATTGCTATGCAACTTCATGTGCTATTATGTGGTTGAGCTAAATGATGATGATGATGATGATTGTGTAGCTATACTCCTTGCTTTAAGTGCCTTGGCTATTACATCTTAGAGTGCTACATGTATGGGGTAAAGTAGTTCCCTATTAATAGCAAAAGGTTGGAATACTTGTAATTGATGCATGTTGATGTTTTGGTTGATTGATCTTGCTACTGGGATTTCATCAAAATCTCATCCCCCATATGTAACCTAATATTTTAGGGACTGAGTTATCAAAAGGGAGGCTATAAATCCAAGGATAAATATGGTGATGAACCATGAGGAAACATTTATATTTGGTTATGTATAAGTATGTATAGTTGATGCTGTAATCCCTAAACAGGACGCCAAATTAGAATCACGTTTTTATTAATTTACTGAACCAATTTTGTTGCAAAATATGGTATGTTTGAAGTTCATATCATCAGCTTCAAATCAATATGTAGCATGTTAAAAATGGCCAACTATACGATTTTTAATGAATTTTCAAAGTTAAGGTCCAGAATCTGAAAAAAGAGTTTTTACCAAAAGGACAAAGGTGATTTTCACAAAAACTTGACACTTTTTCAAATATAATTGGTTCATAAAATTATTTTTTCTCAAAAGAACATTCAAATATCTTTTTCTATAATTTTGAACCACTCCATTTCAATTTTTCTAGATTAAGTTATGAATTTTTGAAGTTGGGCCAGAAAACTAGATTTTTACCCAATGAATAATAAAAATCCGAAAATCAGCGTTTTTGTAATAAAATTAAACCTAAGACCATCCAATGTGGTTCAAAATGGTTTTAATTAAATCTTGAGTGGATCTAATAGTAAGGTGTGACATTTTTGTATACATAACTCAACCATATCATGGCACATACACATAACACAAACAACCAAGACAATTTAATACTAAAATTGAAAGTTCTTGCTACCTCTTACTAGTTTTGATTTCATAGCTTCCTTCTCTTGCTCTTGAACTCCTCTTTGTCTAATGCCAAAGCCTAACAATCAAAAAACACAATGGTATTCCCAATTAACTTCAACAATCTTCATTAACACTTTAACCTAAAATCCTAACCCTTTATCCTTTATCTTAGGGTTTTAACACAATCTTTTTTAATTTAATTTCCATATGCTTTTCCTATATGGTTTTTCATGTAGAATTCAAATATGAGCTTAGATTTGCCAAAATCTAGTCCTTCTTATCATTTCTTCTCTTGGCCAAGTAAGGGTACTTAGGGTTCAAAAATTCTATTTTCAATTTTAATGCTTCCAAACACATGCTCTTCACATCTTCCTACATAATTTCACCTCTTAAACTTATTAGGAGCATCAAATCAACAAGAATCATATCCTAGCACAATGAACCCTAGTTGGCTAGACATAACTCCTTGGTTTCAGAAGTTAGAGTTCTTTCCAAAGCAATATTTAAACACTATAATCCAAGCATTTTTTACCTTCTAATCCATAAACAAACTTTAAATCATCCATAGCTTGACATATACCAAAATAAATAGCATCAAACCCCAGCCATTTCATGCTTCAAACCTCATCAAAACTATATTTGGAACCATCAAACCACTAGCCAACTTAAACTAAAAGGAAAATCTATGCTTTTACCTTGATTTGGCACTTGATTTAGCCTAATATTGGTTTGATCTTCTTCTCCTCTTCCTTCTCTCTTGGTTAGCCAAAACTTTCTCCCTTCCTTTCTCTGTTGTTTGGCCGAAAATGTCTTATAGGAAAGGGAGGGATCACATTATAAAATAGCTAAATTTTACCTCTCGATAATTATCTCATTTACCATATGATTTTACCTTAACACATGGCATCATCTTATCCCATCTACCTCCATGATCTAGCCACATACTTCCCTTTATGTGTCCCTTAATTGAACGCAAGATTATAAACATAAATCTTGATGTTCCAAAGGGACATAATTAAATCCCTAACACATATAATCTAATACAAACTATCTTAACATCAAATAGCAATCCTAAGACTTAGGAATTAATAAAACAATGCAAAGAAAGAGATTTAATTGTTTGAAAACTCTCTAAGTTGCCAAGCTCTAGCCATTACAGCTGTGAGAGAAGAATGAGAGATCTGGCCACTCGTGGATGAAATCTTCACTTCACCAAGCTTCAATAGATGTCCTTCCATGGTAGATTCAAGAAGAGATGTAAAAATGGTGAAAATGATAGAGAAAAACGTATGAAAACACTACAAAAAATTAGAGTAGAGAGATAGAACATGAGAGAGGAAAAAATTAAGGAGAAGAAGTGTTTTTAAGTGTAAAATGGTTCTGGACTTAAATCCCCTCAAATCTGGAAGTGTTTGGACAGATTTTCTAAGGTGAAATGCCAGCTAGATGAAGCTTAGAATGTGTTGTCATGGAGTCTCCAAAAATTGCAAAAATATAGCTTCAAAAGGTTCAGATTCATGGGGAGGAAGGAGGTAAAATTTGAAATGGTTTTGGCTCCAACTTTTAACACTTTTCAACCCCCTAAAACACACAACATCACTAATGCAACAGCTGTCCATATTATGTGCCTTTTCACTCATTTTGCCCCTTAAACTATGCACTTTGATAAGTAACATTCCAGCACACAAAGCTATGCATTTTGGGCTTAATTCTAGTTGCATTTTGGGCCCAAAATTGTGTGTTTTATTAAGTGATCTCTAGCCCCTCAATGTTGTGTATTTTACTTAAGTTTCCTTCCTCAAAGCCATGCATTTTGGCCCATTATTCTAGCTGCCTTGTGCTGTGCGTTTTTACTTAAGTTCCAACCCTCCATTGTTATTAATTCAGGTCTCTTTTTATCATTCTTGGAAGAGCTTTCACTATAATTTCTTTCTAAAAACTCCTACACCAATTAAATTGCTCAAAGATTATATTTTTCATCTAATAATGAGGAATTGAAAGATTAAATCCAATCAAGAATTTATGCATTTATTCAATGATTAAGCAATTATTTTCCACAATGACCTTCACACACACTTAAGCATAATAACAATTATTTTGGCTAAATAAATGCATTAAACCCTATAAGAATTGACATGAAAACACATATAAAACATATATTTGTCACCCAATAACCCTAGGACATATTCTGGCACCTTTTTTCCATCACAATTAATCTCACCTGATGTTATATAACATGCCTAATGAAAATCCTTCCTTAAACCCCTTTTAGTGTGTGTTCAAAAGCATTACAGTTTCAGCAGTTCGTGAAACAAGCCCGTAGATTGAAAATTTGCATTTGAGTTCTCAGGTTACTATTCACTGAGAAGTTATAGATTTTCAGTCCAACTTTAAAAATTCATAAATAATTATAGAAAATCATATTGAAGTAGCTCAAAATTTTATCTAAAGCTCTTTCAATTCTCTATAGGTTAAAATAGAATTCTTGACTGAATCCATGCCAATTCAAGTAGTTTGTTATGTAAACTTTACTATTTGTTTGGTAAAAACTATACTTTCCAGTTTCTCTGCCCTATTTTTGATCAAGCATAACTATTAGTACACGCATCTATTTTAAGTGATCTATTACTTGTTTTAAAACTCAGGAGATGTATTTTAAGCATACCAAATATCATGGGCAGATTCAATCATTTGCTTCACTTTTACTTTGGCACCATTTTGTGGCTCATTTATGGATAACTTATCCCCTAACTTGCATTAATAATACATAATTAATTCTTTTCAAGTACAATCTCATTCCATCAATCCATAGACAATTACTATATATTATCACAGCTAATTATACATGCCATCATCATTATTTAACATCACATAATGTTAGTGGCATGTTCACAACATATATTGGTGTACAAAGTACATAATGTAATATAATACATTTCTTAAATTTTTTTCCTCTTTTCCTTGCTTCCACATCTTGATTTCTTATCCCATGCTCTTTATACCTATTATGTTTTGTTAAGGGAGGGTGAGATTTGTAACATCCAAACTTTTGAGCCTAGAAGTACCAAAAATAGCCTGAATTGAATAGGCTACCGACCCCTTTTTGAGCAAAAGTCCTAAAGATGAGAAAGGAAGTCAAAGCAGTTTCAAGGACTAAACTGCAAAGTAAAAGTTTTCAGAGGCTTAAGTATAATCAAGGCTAGAGGCTTCAGTAAAGTTTCGAAGGCCCAGAGAGAGAAAAGAGGGTAGATACAGGCCAAAGGTTAAGTTAG
Organism: Neltuma alba; assembly: GCF_004799145.2. NCBI lineage: Eukaryota > Viridiplantae > Streptophyta > Magnoliopsida > Fabales > Fabaceae > Neltuma > Neltuma alba. The sequence goes on along the minus strand of NW_021635549.1, from coordinate 38,652 downwards.
AAACCTCAAAGAGAGGATTGTATGAAGTTAAGTCCAAGTAGGGACTAAACCGTAAATTCAGATAGTTATGACCAACAAGGGTAAAAATGGACGAATATATAGAGAATTCCAAGAAAATCCTAGAAAATGGGAAATAATATTCTAAGGCTCTTTTGTGAAGAGAAAAGACGAAAATACCCCTGAGGCCGCTTAAATGGAATTTATGAGGTTATTACCGGTAAAAAGTATACCATTTGAGGTAATTATTTAAAAAAGCAAGAGACCTCAAAAATGTATACAAAAATGAGGTTAAATGGTTGAAAGATTGTACTAATTTATAAAATTAGTCCCGCAACCTAAAGGCAAGTGGAGTTGACCTTACCTAATGGAAGTATGACTAGCCAAGAACAAAACTAGGCTTAGATGTACCTGAGCTTAGCAGAGTACTAGAGTAAGCAGAAAGAAAAAAGAACCTCAAAAGTCCTCTCCCTATGACTTCCAGAAGCAGCTGTGAACAGAAAAAGAGGCTCCCTCTTATAGGGATAAGATGTCCGGTTGGCATGCTACGGACATAGCAACCAGTAGGAGCTTACACTCCTTGCATTAAAACGCCAGACATTATGCATGTTAAAGTATGCTCGTACTGAAAAGTAAAGTAGAGAAAAGAGAAGTTGCATAAGTCCTCTTTCTGTATCGTTCTAAAGTAGTAAGAGACAGTGAGAGCAGCTGGAAGAGTAAGAGAACTCCCAAGACAATTGGCTTAGGCACTTAAGAGACGAATAGGTGGCTTGGGGAATTGATCGGAGGCTTAAGAAAATGGTATTGGTTCATGGAATAGTTTTGGAGAATTATTGGTATGGTGATCAACTGAGTGGAGATGACTTCACTTAGTCCTATGGTCTAAGTCTCCCAGAGATTGGTACCTATTTGGGAAGATGAGGACTAGGGATGAGTTGAGGATGTGGAAACCTCCTTCGTTTGTAAATCAGTACTAAGAGAGTACCCATGACCTCCTTCCAGATAACCTTATCATTGATTAGGCTGGATTCAATTTCCTTCCGATTAATAGAGGAAAGCCAAAGTTAGAGGAGTTAGAGCCATAAGACCTGGAAAAGAGACATTCAGGCTAGCTCTAGATACAGGAAGAACTCCATGTGACATAGAAACAGACTCGGTATTGACCGGCAAATCCTTAAGATGAGGTAAGAGACAAGAATGTAAGCTGAAAAGACCCGGCTAAAGATAGATCAGAAAAAGGTGTCTAAGATAGTAAAGTACCAGGGTTAAGCAAATCAGAATCAGTGCTTCAGTTTCTCATCAACACTGTTTAGTTAAGTGTTTCAGGCAAGAGTAGCCCAAGAGAGTGTGACCCTGGAAAGAATGTGAGAAAGTGCAAAAGCCAGAAATGTTAGCCATTTTGGCAAGGATGCACTAAGTCTAACAGAAAATCGAAGATGAAAGTTGATGAAGCTGTTAAGCTGCCGAGTATCTTTAGCAGTATGGTTTCAGATTAAGACCTGAGATTTACTTGAAGTTTTGGAGGTCCTTATGAAAGAAATGGACACTACTCTCAACTTTAGTATAGTCTACCATCCTGAGACGGATGGGCAAACACAGAAAATGATATGGATGTTAGAAGATATGTTACACACACATGTGCTGAATTTTGATAGTGGCTGGGGTATGCACTTACCGTTAGCAGAATCTGTTTAAGATGACAATTCCCATCCAAGTATTTGAATGGCGCCATATGAAGCACTTTATGGGAGGAAGTATAGATCCCCTTTGTGCTAGATAAAGTTCAATGAAAGAAGTAAGTATAGTCCTAATATAGTGGATCGGACTTCCCAGTAGATTAAAGTTATTTAGCAAAGACTTCTAACGGCTCAAAGTAAACAAAAGAGCTACTCAGATATTAAAGGAGACCGTTAAAGACTGAGATTGGTGATTAAAGTGTAACCAACAACGGAAGTCGGTCGACCCAAAAATGTCACGCCTTACTATTATATCAACTTAGGTTCCATTCAAAACCATTTTAGACCACATTGGATGCTCTTGGGCTCACTTTTTACCTTAAAAACGCTAAATTTAGGATTTTTACTGTTCATCGAGTAAAAATCCAGTTTTTCTGGCCCAACTTCAAAAATTCATAGCTTATTCCACAAAAATCCAAATAGGGTGGTTCAAAATTCTACTTAAATCTCTTTTTTAAGTACTCTTTCAAGGAAAAATAATCTCATGATCCAATTCCTTATGAAAAAGCGTCAGGTTTTTGTGAAATACAATACTGTCCATTTGCCAAAAAACCCTTTTTCCCAGATTCTAACCTTTAAATTTGAAAACTCATTAAAATTCGTATACTTGGCCATTTTTAACTTATTAGCTATCAAATTGAAGCTCAGGACGTTATCTCTAATCATACCAAATTTCATGATTAAACGCGTCTGGGAACATAGTCAAAATATCGCATAAACATGGCAGTGTCAGTGTGCTTACAGCACTGTTAGCTTAATATATAAATAACCAAAAAGGGTCCACGAATTTTATGGCAAAACACCATACTTTAGCCTTTAATCTGCAGCTTGCTCATAGTAGTTTTAGGCCCTAAAATGTTAGATTATATTTGGGGGATGAGATTTTAAGAAATCCCAGTAGCAAGATCAATCAACCAAACATTAACATGCATCATTATAAAGCATTTCAACATTAGCTATCATAGGAGAACTAATCTTTTATAAATAGGCAACCTCAACATGCAAGGCCATGGCAAAAAATGCAAGGAGCAACCATATCACAACATCATAGTTCAACCATATAATAGCAAGCATACATGCCATAAATAACAATGCAAAGTTAATATTAATGGCTAATTAGATCCCACTACCTTAATCCAATGCTTTTTGTTTTTCTTGTTGTTCCTTCTTGCTTCCACAAGTGCCAAACCCTAACATGGCAATCCATAAAAAGGGTAGCAAGAATCATCAACCATTCCTCATAAAATCAATAGCATAACTCAAGTAACTCCTAAACCCCTTAAAGCTTCCATATTTGTTCTTGAATTTTTAGAGTTGGTTTCCATAAACCCTAAAAATTCCCTCTTGACTCAACCCCATATGATTTTTCATGTAAATTCCAAATATCTACTTGGATTTAAAAAAATAAATTCCCTTCCTTCAGTTTCAGCTTGGCTGAACCATTAGGGTTCAAAACCCAAAAATTGCAACTTTGATTCTATGGCTTCCAACACTTGTTCTTTAGGTTTACCCTACACCATTTTTTATTTTGAACACAATAGAAGCCTCAAAACTTTGGAAAACACATCCTAGGGTTCAGTTTTGGTCTTGGCCAAACCAAACCTCTTGAAGTTCAACCATGAAAAACTTTTCAAAACAACACTAAACCACTTGAAACCATCTTAAATCATAGTGTTCTAACTATGTTTAACAACAAAACCTCCTTCCCTACACTATACTCATTTTGGCCAGCAACAAGAAGGGAAAAGAAGTGATTTTTCCAACCATACAAATCAATAAAAAAAAGCAAGAAACATCTTAAGACAACTTACCAAGCTTGGATCTTAGTTGGAAGGTCAAATATGCTTGCTTTTGCTTGATCTCTTCACAAAATCACTCTTGCTCTCTCTCTTTTCCCTTTACCACGAAATGAGGTCTGATTATAGGGGAGGAAAAGCTCATTAATGCTCACAAAATATCCCACCAACCATCATTAATGTTGTGCCAAGTGTCAAGAGCCTACTTAGTATTAATCTTCTCTCTTAATTAACTTAAATCATAATGTAATTAAATTCCAAAGTCAACATCCTCTCCATTGATAGCTTGACACTTGAAAAGCTTTAATTACCATCCATTAGAGGCTTGACACATGGCTAAGTGTGAACCATTTGAATTGCAAGACTCTAGTCTTGCTTTATCGGTGCACTTTTACTCCGGGTTTAACTTCTTTTCTATAATTACAGTACTCTGGCCCCTGTAATTCTTTTCTGTCAGATCCATAAATTATTCTCCTCATTTTTATCTTTCCAAATTGCCCTCTTCGTCTCAAATTAAATTTTCTAATAATTAAATAAAATGGAAAACTAATTTCCTTCTCTTGAGTGATTTTTCTACTTTTCTGAGGAATTGGGAAAAATCTTGGATACTTGAGGGCCTTCTTTTAATTTCATAATCTCTTATAATTCCTTAGGATATCATAGAAATTTTCTTAGCATTTTATTCTTCTTAAAAATATTTATTTGGAATTTTCCAAATAAAGACCTTAAACTAGCTTAAATTGCCCTTAAATTCCTTTGTAATCTCTCTAGGGGCAGTTTGGTCATAAAACCAATTTTATAATCCCATATAATTCTAAAGGAAAATTGTCCTTATTTTTCCTTAATTTTCTGAGACTCAGAATTATTTTTCCATAATTATTCTTGACCAATTTTCCTTAATTAGTCAAACTTTTCATAATTGGCTTGGAAAATTATAATAATTATTTTCCACCAAAATTCTTCTATTTCTCCTTGTCATTTTTGGCCTTTAAATATTTAGGAATATTCTTATTCCTAGTTGTCATATTACAAGATGTGACATTTTTCTCCCTCTAAATAAATTTCGTCCTCGAAATTTAAAGTGTATCTTATTGGAAAAGTTCAGGATACTTTTCTTCTATCTTAGTCTCTATCTCCCTCATAGCTTCTAGTATAAGACCTTTCCAGACAACCTCAACTAGTGGAAACTGCTTGTTTCTTAGCCGTTCCACTTTCTGATCAGTGATTCGCTTTAGTCTGATCTCAAAGACGGGTTGTTCTGGAGCATAATGTCATCATAGCTTATGAAATGTGTCGGGTCTAAATGGTATTTCTTTCATTGGGAGTTATAGAAGACATCATAAATTTGACTTACATTCGGGGGAATGGTCACTTATAACCTACTGGTCCAGTCTTGGACAAAATTTGAAACAGTTCATCCTAATTTGAACTTAACTTCTTAAGCTTTAGGGATCGACTGACTTCTATTGTTGGTTACACTTTAATCACCAACCTCAATCTTTAACGGTCTCTTTTAATATCTGAGTAGCTCTTTTGTCTACTTTGAGCAGTTAGAAGTCTTTGCTAAATAACTTTAGTCTACTGGGAAGTCTGATCCACTATATTAGGACTATACTTACTTCTCTCATTGAACTTTATCTAGCACAAGGGGGATCTATACTTCCTCTCATATAGACCTGGGAAAGCGGGCTGGCGGTGCGGATACGGGCCAGCCCGCCGCGGTGCGGGCCAAATGCGGTGCGGGCTGAAGTAGCCCGCACCTTGGCGGGCTGGCATCCCGCCAAGGCAGGTTGGCGGGCCAGCCCGCCTAAAATTTTTTTTTCAAAATTTATTATATTAGTATGAGTTAAGCCTAATTTGAAATGTTGAAATTAGGCTCCGAGTTTTAAACTTGAGTAATGGATTCTAATAAAAAAAAAAGAATTAATTTATAATATTAGAAGAAATTTAAGAAAAACTAACATATATATTTTTTATAAATAATTAATTTAACTAGTTTTTTTATCCAAATTAATTAAGTAAATCTTTTATGTGTGTGTATGTATGACTATATGAAAATCACATATTTATCTAATCTTATGAAGCCGTGCATACTAACGACAAATAGATATAAAAATAAAAGATGGATAATGCTCTTCATATAACCATACATATATATGACTTCACCAAAAAAAAAAAACCGTACATATATATGAAGTGCTTAATTAATAATATATATAATGATATGGATGAGGTAATGTCCATATGAAATTTAATGGTCAAAATCATCTAACTATATTATATAATGTATTAAAAATCAGAAAAAGTAAAAAAAAAAAAAAAAAAAGCGGGCTGGCGGCTGGCCCGCCAACCAGTGGGCTAGCCCGCGGTGGAGCGGGCCAAAAGCGGTGCGGGCTAGAGTAGCCCGCACCATGGCGGGCTGGGAAAACATCAACCCAAGCCCGCCTTTTTTGGCGGGCTGGCGGGTTGGGCCCGCGGGCCCAGCCCGTATTACCGGCTCTACTCTCATAGAGTACTTCATATGGTGCCATTCAAATACTTGGATGGGAACTGTCATCTTAAACAGATTCGGCTAGCGGTAAGTACATACCCCAGCCACTATCGAAATTAAGCACATGTGTGTGTAACATATCTTCTAACATCCATATCATTTTTTGTGTTTGCCCATCCATCTCAGGATGGTAGGCTATACTGAAGTTGAGAGTAGTGTCCATTTCTTTCATAAGGACCTCCAAAACTTCAAGTAAATCTCAAGTCTTAGTCTGAAACCATACTGCTTAGGATACTCGGGAGCTTAACAGCTTCATCAACTTTCATCTTCTATTTTCTATTAGACTTAGTGCATTCTTGCCAAAATGGCTAACATTTCTGGCTTTTGCACTTTCTCACATTCTTTCCAGGGTCACACTCTCTTGGACTACTCTTGCTTGAAACACTTAACTAAATAGTGCTAACGAGAAACTGAAGCACTGATTCTGATAAGCTTAACCCTGGTACTTTACTTTCTTAGACCCCTTTTTCTGATCTATCTTTAGTCCGGTCTTTTCAGCTTACATTCTTGTCTCTTGCCTCATCTTAAGGATTTGCCCGTCGATACCAAGTCTATTTCTGTGTCACATGGAGTTCTTCATGTATCTAGAGCTAGCCTGAATGTGTCTTTTCCAGGTCTTATGGCTCTAACTCCTCTAACTTTGGCTTTCCTCTGCTAATCTGAAGGAAATTGAATCCAGCCTAATCAATGATAAGGTTATTTGGAAGAAAATCATGGGTACTCTCTCAGTACTAGTTTACAACTGAAGGAGGTTTCCACATCCTCAACTCATCCCTGGTCCTCATCTTCCCAAATAGGTACCAATCTTTGGGAGACTTAGACCATAGGACTAAGTGAAGTCATCTCCACTCAGTTGGTCACCATACCTATAATTCCCCAAAACTGCTCCAAGAATCAATACCATTTTCTTAAGCCTCCTGTCAATTCCCCAGGCCAACTATTTGTCTCTTTAGGTGCCTAAGCCAATTTGTCCTAGGAGTTCTTTTACTTCTCCAGCTGCTCTTACCATCTCTTACTACTTTAGAACGGTACAAAAAGAGGACTTATGCAACTTCTCTTTTCTCTACTTTACTTTTCAGTACGAGCATACTCTAACATGCATAATGTCTGGCATTTTAATGCAAGCAGTGTAAGCTCTTACTAGTTGCTATGTCCGTAGCATGCCAACCGGACATCTTATCCCTTCAAGAGGGAGCCTCTTTTCTATTTACAGCTGCTTCTGGAAGTCATAGGGAGAGGACTTTTGAGGTTCTTTTTCTTTCTGCTTACTCTAGTACTCTGCTAAGCTTAGGTACATCTAAGCCTAGCTTTGTTCTTGGCTAGTCATACTCCCATTGGGTAAGGTCAACTTCGCTTGCCTTGCCTCGGCTGCTTCCCTTTTCCGTTCGGATAGGGCATTTTGCTCCATCTTGAGCAACATCAATTCTAACTTGGAGGACCAATTCCCATTCTCTCTAGGAAGATTCCCGGCCAAGAACTTATCCTTTGAAAAGGGTGCCTCTCAACCTAAACCCCAAGTGACTAAGTATCTCTTAACATTAAGGGGAAGATGCCAACCTCTAAGCTAGTTCCCTGCATAGCCATTTGTCTCGTCCTCTTCTTTTTGATCCTTAAGATATTTTACTAGAGCTCTCCATCTTACTTCAATATCTCAAGGTTTCCATTTATCTACTCTAAGACTTGAGATAGCTAATCTATCATGGAGTCCTAGCCCTAACAAGGCTGTAAGAGTTTGTCTAGCTTAGATTGCCACTTACACCTCCTTATTGGTGTAAAAACTCAACCCCTAACTAACTCATTTAACTCCTCATCATTACTCTTCCTTTTGAGGGGGAATCTAATAATTCTAATTAGTGGCTACCTCTCTCTTTCTAACTTCTACTAATCTTACTCTTTACAACCTCTGAAAGTCATTGTGTCTCGTTGAGATACCATCTCAACATCTGAGATTTATTGTGTTCATCCGTCATGACCAGAACTCTTGTTACAGCGAAGGGCAAGGAGTGTCCTAAGTGTGGCAAGAATCACAGTGTACTCCCAGTACACCGAAGGGCAAGGAGTGTCCTAAGTGTGGCAAGAATCAAGGTGACAGACCGTGTATGGCTGGGCAGAATGTTTACTACACCTGTGGCAAATCTGGACATTTCTCATGGGAGTGCCCACAGAACACCGAGCAGGTAAGACCACGCACCCAGGGCCGAGTGTTTGCCATCAAAAGAGAAGAAGCCCGGAAGTCTCCGGAGATGATCCAAGGTAAGATCATGATTAACAATTCTCTGGTGATTGCAATGTTTGATTCAGGTGCTAGTCATTCTTTTATTTCATATGCCTGTACGGAAAGACTTGGCTTGAGTATAAATACATTGCCATATGATATACATGTGTCTACACCAATGCAGAGTAGGGTAATTACATCTGATGTATGCCTGAACTGTATAGTCTGTTATGAGCACTGTTGCACTGTTATAGATTTGATATGCATGCCTTTCCATGAGATGGATGTGGTGATTAGACTTAATTGGTTGTCATCCCATAATATCCTAATAAATTGTAAGAACAAAACCCTAATCTTACCCATAAGGGATTTAGAGTTGAATCCGGAAGTTAGATTAAACTTCATTACGGAGGCCCAAGCAGGCAAATGCTTACGAAAAGGCTGTCAAGGATTCCTCGTTTTCTTCTCGGTACAAGTTGAAGTCGAGGAAGGGATAGGAGAAATCCCAGTGGTCAGGGAATTTCTAGAAGTGTTTCCAATAGAGATCGCAGGATTACCCCCAGACAGAGAAGTAGAATTCACAATTGACATAGTACCTGGAGCAGGACCAATTTCTAAGGCCCCTTATAGAATGGCTCCCAATGAAATGACAGAACTTAAGAAGCAGATAGAGGAGTTACTTGAAAAAGGTTTTATTAGACCAAGTGTGTCGCCATGGGGTGCTCCAGTGTTGTTTGTCAAGAAAAAGGATGGTAGTCTAAGGCTGTGCATAGACTACAGGGAATTGAACAAAGTCACAGTTAAGAACAAGTATCCGCTTCCTAGGATAGATGATCTGTTAGACCAGCTAGTTGGAGCCAGTGTATTCTCTAAGATTGATCTAAGATCGGGCTATCACCAACTCAAGATTAAGTCTGAAGATGTCCCTAAAATTGCGTTTAGAACCTAATATGGGCACTATGAATTCTTAGTGATACCGTTTGGATTGACGAACGCACCTGCCATATTCATGGACTACATGAATAGGATTTTTCGTCCTTACTTGGATCAATTTGTGGTCGTATTCATTGATGACATCTTAGTGTACTCCAAGTCTCTAGAAGAGCATGAGGAGCATTTGAGGATTGTCCTAAATACCCTGAAAGAGAAACAGCTGGTGGCTAAACTTAGTAAGTGTGAGTTTTGGCTCTAGGAAGTCCGATTTCTCGGCCATGTGATTTCCTGAGAGGGAGTGGCTATCGACCCCAGTAAGATTGAGGCAGTACTCAACTGGGAGAGACCCAAGACGGTGACCAAGATTAGAAGTTTCTTCGGACTAGCAGGGTATTATAGAAGATTCATCCAGGACTTTTCTCGAATTGCTCTCCCGCTGACCAAGTTAACCAGGAAGAACCAGCCGTTCTTGTAGGATGAGAAGAGTGAGGCTAGTTTTTAGGAGCTGAAGAGGAAGCTCACTTCTACTCCCATACTTATACTTCCCAATCCTTCACAACCGTATGTGGTTTATACAGATGCTAGCAAGCAGGGACTGGGATGTGTGCTTATGCAGCAAGGGCGGGTAGTAGCCTACGCCTCACGCCAGTTGAAATCTCACGAGGAGAAGTACCCGACCCATGACCTGGAGTTGGCAGCGATAGTTTATGCACTGAAGATATGGAGACACTATCTGTATAGAGCAACCGTAGAATTGTTTTGTGACCATAAAATCCTCAAGTACCCCCATGACCAGAAAGAGTTAAATATGAGACAACGAAGGTGGATGGACTTACTTAAAGACTATGATTTTTAAATTAAGTACCATCCAGGCAAAGCGAATGTAGTCGCGGATGCCTTAAGCAGAAAGACAGTACAGGTAGCATCGCTGATGATCAGAGAGCAGAAGCTGCTAGAGGATTTCAGAGATTGGGGTCCTCTATATCAGATGCAGTTAGTAGAAGGAAATAGAGGTAAAACCTAGTTTACAGCCCTGCTCAAAGATCAAATCAGAGAAGCACAGTCACAGGACTGGCTAGCGAAAATTCTCAAGGAGAAGCTGTCTAGAGGCGAGAGTAAGAATTTTGAATTTCTGAGGAGGGGATATTGAAGTTTAAAGGAAGAACCTACGTTCCCCAAGTGTCGGATCTCAGAAAAGAGATACTGGCAGAAGCCCATAAGAGCAAATATACTCTTCATCCAGGAATGACCAAGATGTACCATGATGTTAAAGAACTCTTCTAGTGGCCTGGAATGAAGAAGGATATCACGGAATATGTGACAAAGTGTCTTACCTGCCAGAAGGTGAAAGTAGAACACCAGAAGCCTGCAGGAGAGTTGCAACCCCTGGATATCCTTGAGTGGAAATGGGATAGTATATCCATGGACTTTATAGTGGGGTTACTGATGATAGCATCGAAACATGATGCAATATAGGTAATAATAGACCGTCTGACTAAGTCCGTGCATTTTCTCAGTATGAATGTAAAGGATTCTCTAGAGAAGTTAGCGAGACTTTACATTAAGGAGATTGTTAGGCTGCATGGTGTTCCCAGCAGTATTGTTTTGGACCGAGATCCAAGATTTACTTTAAAGTTTTAGAGGTCCTTACAGAAAGAGATGGACACCACTCTTAGATTTAGCACAGCCTACCACCCCCAGATGGATGGGCAGGCGGAAAGAACAATTCAGACATTAGAGGTTATGTTACGTGCCTGTGCATTGGATTTTGGTGGCAATTGGGATACATCCTTACCGTTAATTGAATTTGCCTACAATAACAGTTTCCATTCAAGTATTCGAATGGCACCTTACGAGGCATTATATGGGAGAAAGTGCAGATCTCCCTTATGTTGGATAGAGCTTAGTGAGAGAAATTCACTTAGTCCTGACATTGTGGATCAGAGTTCCCGATAGATAAAGGCTATTCAGCAAAGGCTTCTAACGGCTCAAAGTAGACAAAAGAGTTACGCAGATACGAGAAGGAGACCGTTAGAATTTGATGTTGGTGATCACGTTTTCCTCAAAGTGTCGCCAACAATGGTAGTCGGTCGATCTCTAAAGACTAAAAAGCTCAGTCCAAAGTGTTGGAAATTATGCCCTAGGGGCCAATCATTGTGTTATGAACATTGTTGATTTATGAATTTCTTAATTATGTTATCATATTATTTGCATGTTTACTATGATGACTATCCTTGGATAACTCATGATTTATCCTAAATGTCCCTAGTCGGTCATCTATGTGGGAGCAGAGATGAAATAAGACCAGTATGACTTTGAAGATATATAGAGATATAAATCAAAGTCATAGGCACATGTAAGACTACAAGGTGTTGGACCCACCTGCTATGAGAGAGCTGCATGGGTTAAGTCATAAGCTTCTCTCATATACAAACCATGTCACTGCGCCCTTTGTCCTGAGATCATCATGGATTCCTACATGGAAAACGCTCAGCTTTGACCTAGTCAAAAATCACTTTTGACTGAGTGATCATAAAGACTATGTTCAGGCTTAGTGGTTTTTCATACGGAGGAATGTGAATGGTCAAGATGGAATTTGTCCCTCACATTCGTAGAGAGATATTACTGGGCCCCTCGATGAGTGAGTCTGAGAAATGTATGGCCATACTATAATGGAAAGGTAGTTTCGTTTCTATACTCAGACTACTCAGGGATCGAGAAAGTAACGGTCATGAATACGAGGATGACGTTCTCCATGCCTCATCCATGACCAAAATGTCGTGTGACAAAAGGGACGTGATATGGTTGTATGAAAGGTTACATCATTCAACAATCCTCATATGATTTGGGTAGTCATGATGTCTTGCTAGAGACCGCTTACGACTTGTGAGTCATTATAGTTAATGGCCCACTGCCAACTTCATATGGGCCTACAGGGTCACACAAAATAGCCCAACACGAGCTATGATGTCCAGATTCATTGAATCTAAGGTATGTCCAGATTCAATGAATAATATAGGGTGGACGTATATATATATAAATTCGTATATATATACACATATTATATAAATATAAGAGATATTAATTATTAGATTTAATTTATAAGGATAAATTAGATCTATATCAATTTTAAATTGGTAAGATATAATATAATATCTCAAATTTGATTTATGAGAATAAATCAAATATAATTCCGTCATATCTTTATTTTGAATTAAATAAATAGGTGAATTAAATCTGTGGGACGGATTTAAATATAAACCTTATTTATTTAATTGTTTTCTTATTTGATTAGGCAATATTTGATATTGTATTAATTTTGGAATTAAATTTAAGATTAATTTCGAAATCAAATATCATTCATAATACCTATAGCATCCTATATATTTGATATTAGGAGCTAGGGTTTTGAGTGTGAGAGTGAAAAAACTTGCAGATAAGAGACGGCCAAAAATAGAGAAGGGAGGACAGATTCTTCAAACAAAAACCCTAGAAGGACAAGAGGCGCTAGCACGTCATTTGTGATTGGAACGTTGTTCGTGTGGATACCGGTAGATGAAGCCGATCTAAGTTGTCGACTTCGAACGATAAAAGAGGCGAGCAGAGGCATCCTGAACGGCAGAATCGATGAGCCACCAAGAAATCGAACACCGAAGGTAATACTTCTTACTACTTGACTTAAACACAATCGGTAGATCCGGGCAAGGGATTGAAAATTTTAAATTTATTTTCTGTTGCACGTCTTTCAATTCCCTTCACAAAGTATGTTGGACCATTTCAGATCCTATCTAAAGCTAGACCAGTAGCCTACAAGTTGGCTCTTTCCCCGAAGTTAAGTCAGATTCATGATGTTTTCCATGTCTCCCAACTGAAGAAGTACCATCCAGATCCCACGCATGTCATAAGCTATGATGACATTATGCTTCGGGATAATCTATCTTTTGAGGTTAGACCAGAACGAATCGTTGATCAGAAGACCAAGCAGCTGAGGAACAAGCAGATTCCCCCGGTCAAAGTGGTCTGGAAAGGTCTTTCCTCTGAAGAAGCCACATGGGAGATGGAAGCTGAGATGAAGGAAAAGTACCCTGAGCTTTTCCCTTAAGGTATGCTTTTAAATTTCGAGGACGAAATTTATTTAAGGGGGAGAAATGTCACATCCAGCATTATGGTAATTAGAGATAAGAAATATTCTCAAATTATTGAGGATTAAAAATGATAAGGAAAAGTCAAAGGATTTTGGTGGAAAATAATCACAGTAATTTCCAAGCCAATTATAGGAAATTGACTAATTAAGGAAAATTGGTCAAATGTAAATAAGGAAAAATATTTCTGAGCCTTCAAAAATTAAGAAAAAATAGGGATAATATCCTTTGAGAGTTATATGAAATTATAAAGTTGGTTGTATGACCAAATTACCCTTAGAGAAATTATGAGAGAATTAAAGGGTGATTTAGGCTAATTAAGAGATTTTATTTGGAAAATTCCAAATAAATATTTTTAAGGGAAATAAAATTCCAAGAAAATTCTTATGAGATTCCAAGGAATTATAAGGAATTATGGAATTAAATGAAGACTGAAAGAGAGCCTTTCTGTCGTTTGCCTTGGGGTTCTCAATCAAAATTTAATCCAAGCTATGCAGTATAGTGCAAACTCAGGTCATTTCACTTTTGGGAGCCTTTATTAATTACCTAAGCTAGACTAAATGCCATGCAATGCAATGAAATGGGGTTTTGGGTTTTTAAGATTTAAATGAATTGATCCAAAACTGAATGCAATGAAAACAAACCTAAGATACTATATTTTTGGTGTTTTAAGATAATAATGATGTAATGGAAATGATTGATAGGAAATCTCTTGAAAATGGTTTTGATGGCAATCATAGTTCACTTAAATATTGGGAGTTTCACAAATCCATTAGGTTTTCTTAATAAGAACCTCATTAACTCAATGAGTCCAAAGCTTACATTAATGAACTCATTAATGTAAACTTTGTTTAGCTTCCCTAATGTGTAAATTGGAATGATCATGCAAATGGCTTAATGAAACACACAATCAACTCAATACCCAAACACAACTAGGCAAGATAAGAGAGAATCATGAGAGAGACATTAAGCATACATGCAACTACATATATTTAAGCTCAAAAATCAACATCAATCAATCCAATATACAAAAGATAATCAGTAACCACTGATTACAAAATTAATCAAAGTATCTAACTAAGAGTTTACAATTCCTAGACCTAGGAAATCATAAATGCCTAGCTAAAAACTGAAGATTAAAACTAAAACTCCTCTTTGAAGCTTAGGAACTCATGCTACTCCACCATCTTCAAGAGTTGATAAACCCTAGCCCTCCATAGCTTCAAGAAAAGCTCCAACTGAAGTGAATCCGTCGGCCATGGTAGCTGGGAGTGGAAGGAAATGAGATGGAGTGAAGGAAAGATGAAGGAAATGGATGGGGAAGAAGATGGAGATGGAGAGGCAAGAGGATGGGAGAATAGAGGTGTTGTAGGAGATGGAATGGAGTGTATGGTCGAAAATAGGGTTTCTAAGGGTTTTAGGGGTCCATCTGGGTCGGATCATATGATTAGAAGCTCCATTTTTGCGTTCTGATCCGGATCTGGCATTGCTGATACGAAGAGTTCGCCGCGGTGAAGCATGCTCGAGAGGAGCTCCGCCTAATCTTGTGATTTCGCCGCGGCGAAGCTGTAAGTTGGCCGCGGCGAACTCTGCCCGAGAGATTACTAGTGAGATTTCAATTTGGCGCCGCGGCGAACTCTATTAGTGCTGATACTCTGATCTTGTGTTGTGTCATCCTTTGGTCTTTGATCTTGGCTCCAATTCTCAATTGTCCTACAATAAAAAGCAACAATTTGAAGCATCAATTGTCCTAGAAATCAACTGAATACAATTAATAACCAATTATGACAAACTTAACCTCAAAAAGACACTAACTCAAAGCAAGGACTCTTAATCTAAATTAAGCACAATTATCATCAAAAGGAGCCAAAATCTATGATAAATACCCTTAAAATGATATGAAATAACATAGAATAATTGGGCTAAATCAAATCCCCCACACTTAAACCTTTGTACTCCTGGACAAAGGCAATACAAAACTGAAGCAAGAGAATAGTATTGATACAAATGGGAACCCCTATGAATTCAAAGTAAGAAAGCAGTAGTGCCATTAATCCAACTCTTCAAATAAGCATCCATAGTGATCTAGGTTAATGAGAAGGGATTAAAGTAGAGTACAATCAATGCAATGGGAATGAGCAAAAGAGAAAACACTCAAGATATAAATTGTTTCACTCTACTCACCAAGTTGGGGTAATTTTCTCTCAAATCCACTTAATCAACCACTTTGCCATAAGCTTGTTAAAATCCTACCTCTCCACTTTTAATGCACAAATGCAATGATTAAGAGGACTTTTAAGGTTATGATAATGAGAAGGGTTAAATGAAATAAGATGAGGTGAACAGATATGAAATGATTAAGCACCAAGCATTTTAGAAAAGGTTTCCAACTACTATTTACTCTATTTCTCTAAAAGCACAACTTTGTTCTTCAAACCACCAATGAATTGCCTTATTTCAAAATTTTTGTTCTTTTGGTACCATTTATTCTGATCTTTCTTTCTTTGGCTTTTCTTAAACATTTTCTTCTATTTCTTTGCCGTTTTTCTATTTCTCTTTTCTTTTTTTTTTTTTTTTTTTGCAATTCAAAACCCAAGAAGACAAAGTTTAACACATCATGAATAGAATAGTAAAAATGTTGGAAACTTGAATGTATAATGCATCTCTTGGCACTTAAGAAAAAAAAATGAAGGCTCAAATGGTTAGCAATGGATAAAATCATATGGGTTTGTGTTTGGGTAAAGGTTTAGAAATGAATGCCTCTATCATGCTCATCACATTAAAGCAACTAAGTCTTGATTAAGAATTGGAACAAGTTCTAGAAAGTAGAAAATGTAAGTGGATGTAACTCGCTATGAATGAAAATTAGGCTCAAAGAATCTTCCAACAAGGCTAAATCTCAAATGCTCATGCACAAAGATTAATTGTACTTCAGATTAATCACAATGCATTAACTCAATCAATATAAAAGCAAGCTTAAAGAATTGTGACCAATGAAACTAAAACAATCAACTTTGAACAAATAGCAATTCTCATGAGTATCAATACAAGTTCATATACATTTACTAAAGTCCAAGAATACATAAATTCAAGTGTAAGTTAATTGAAGCAAAAATTTTCAAAAATTTTGACTTAAAATGTTCAAATTAAGTTTAAAAATCAATCAAAATTTTGAAAATTTTTTTTAGAAACCAGATTTTCAATAAACATAGGAAAACACAACACAATCAATGAATATCAATCTCTCCCCCACACTTAAATCTTGCATTGTCCCCAATGCAAAACTCGAGTGTAACCCTAAACAAGAGAAACCAAAACCAAAAAGGGAGGAAAAGAAAAGAAAAGAAAACAAACTACTTTTACTACTGGGTATGTCCCTCCCCCACACTTATCTCACAAAATAAGCAAATAATTCAAAAGATAGAGTTAAGGAAGGAAAGGGACAACCTTTAGAACGAAATCTCTTCAAACTCTTGAAGGAGAAATTCTCATCTCGGATGAGAAACATGCATTTCTTCAGTGTGCTTACTTCTCCTTTATTGATCTTCCTTAGTAGAGGTGGTGTGGAGTCCTGCAAGCAAGTAGAACCAACAGCAGTACCACATCCAGAAATAGAAACATAAAGAGGATAAAAATGAAATAAAGACAACTTAGAAGTTAATCTCTCCAAGTAACTATCACAACCAAGGAAATCAATAGTACTCCCATCAGTAGGAGTCAAATTTTTATTTAAATTTTTGAAAGACTCAAGCTCATGTGAAGTGGAAGCTGAAGAATCCAACTGACAGTTGTTGGAGTACAGTACATCACTATCACATTCACAAGAGGTAATGTTTGCAGGGGAAGAAAAGAAAGAACAAAAAGATTTATGCAAACTACTATTTACAATGCAAGATAAATCAGGAGGTAAATCACAAGATAAAACTTGTTGGAAAGACTTATTGATATTCATGATTTTATCAATTGAAACTTTAAAGCCTTTCTCAACATTATTAGAAGCTACTAACTCAATGGGATTTTTAGAAAGAAAATTTTCAAGGCTATGGTTAAATTCACATTTCTCTACAAGATCATCATCCAAGCAATTCACATCAATATCATGCTTTATATTGGCAGCACTTTCAGTACTAGAAGGCGATGCACACACTTTACCAAAAATCTGCTTTTGCCACTCAACAAGTATATCATTTTTGTTATCAATGCAATCCATGCATATAGTATGAGCATTGCAAGACCAAGATAAAGGTTCATTCAAATCAGAATTAGTTTCACCATCCAATCTAGCACTAGAAAGAGAAGCATGTTCTTCACACAAAGAAGCAGTGACAGTGCAAGCAATATCATCAACTAAACAACTACTATTAGAAGTGTTCAAGTGAGAATTGTCATTTTGAAACATATGAGGGGATTCAACTATGATTTCCTCATCCACCTCATCATCACTCACATTATCAATAACTTCAACAGGAATAGTAGTTCTAGTACAAGGGTCAATCTCCTCAAGAAGAGGAGCAATATTACCTGATGTAGGGCACAAGTCCTTGTGAGTTTGTATATATTCTTGCTTTATGTCGGCCTCTTACATGAGTGAATTTAGACACTTTGATTCATCCTTCCCCATCCCAGATTCAATTTGTGCTATATCACTCAAGAACTTTCCCAATGCACTTTGACATTCTTCTAACTCTTCCTCTGATTCCTTAGAAATTCCAAACATTTCTACCTCTTCAAGTAATCCATGGTAGTATGAATTCAAGCGGTCATAAGCTTCTCTTAAAAATCGTATCTGGTCATTCTTAGGAATAGTGAGAAATGGGTCAGGTTCACTAAATTCATGTTCATGAGATGGGGGAAGGGGTTGGTACATAGATTGGGACAAGGGCTGGTGGTGGTAGTCATTTGGCGAAGAAGATGGTTCAAAGGGGGAATTATATGGTGAGAATGGTTCAAGATATGGAGTGGGACATGGATGGAATGACGGTGATGGTTCATGAAATGGTTGGTAAGATGAGGAAGGGTATTGGTGGTAGGGTTCATGTGATGGAATGCTTGGCTCATGATATGGATGATGTGAAGGAAAGTGTTCAAAGTATGGATTGTATGGTGGAGGTGATAGCTCATAATGTTGTCCTAATGGTGGATGTTGGTTTTTGTATGAATGGAATGAAGAGGTATGGTAAGGGGAATGTGGAGGGTCATTCATCCAATCATAGCCATGGTTATGGTGAGGATAGGGATCATGCCCTTGATAAGTCCCACCATGTTCTTCATGATCAAAATGTGCCTGAAGTAGATCCAATTCCTGTTGTATGGCATCAAGCCTTTGAGAAGAATTATCACCCATCAGAGTATTGTCACCTATAAAAGAGGAAGGGTGATCAGATGGACCTAAATAATTATTAAACCAAGCCATAAGAAACTAAACAATCAATTCCCAAAGAGTTTTTAAGAAATTTTTTTTTTTAAGAAAGGGGACCCTTCGCCGCGGCAAAGCTGTCCAGAGAGGGAGAATGGAGTCTGGTTCAACACACTTCGCCGTGGCGAAACACAAAGTTGGCCGCGGCGAATGTGTCCCAAGAAGGATTCTCACAGAAATCTGATAAGTTGGCCGCGGCGAAACAAGGAGTTGGCCACGGCGAAGTCTCACAGACAGTGAGAAAACCAGAACACAACAACAAAAACACAGAGAATGAAAAACAAGAAGAAACTCAATAATGCAATGAATGCTATGAAGGGTATGAAACTATATGCAAAAATTGAAATCAAAATCAGGATCTTTGTTTGTATATCTCAAAATTTTTATGCAATGCAAAATCTATTATGCACAATGTAAAAATGTAACCCTAGAGGCTCACAAAACCCCAATCAACCAAAGTTGACAATTAACTAGCCTAAGGAACCAACTTAATGGCTCCCCGGCAACGGCGCCATTTGAAAGAGAGCCTTTCTGTCGTTCGCCTTGGGGTTCTCAATCAAAATTTAATCCAAGCTATGCAGTATAGTGCAAACTCAGGTCGTTTCACTTTTGGGAGCCTTTATTAATTACCTAAGCTAGACTAAATGCCATGCAATGCAATGAAATGGGGTTTTGGGTTTTTAAGATTTAAATGAATTGATCCAAAACTGAATGCAATGAAAACAAACCTAAGATACTATATTTTTGGTGTTTTAAGATAATAATGATGTAATGGAAATGATTGATAGGAAATCTCTTGAAAATGGTTTTGATGGCAATCATAGTTCACTTAAATATTGGGAGTTTCACAAATCCATTAGGTTTTCTTAATAAGAACCTCATTAACTCAATGAGTCCAAAGCTTACATTAATGAACTCATTAATGTAAACTTTGTTTAGCTTCCCTAATGTGTAAATTGGAATGATCATGCAAATGGCTTAATGAAACACACAATCAACTCAATACCCAAACACAACTAGGCAAGATAAGAGAGAATCATGAGAGAGACATTAAGCATACATGCAACTACATATATTTAAGCTCAAAGTTCAACATCAATCAATCCAATATACAAAAGATAATCAGTAACCACTGATTACAGAATTAATCAAAGTATCTAACTAAGAGTTTATAATTCCTAGACCTAGGAAATCATAAATGCCTAGCTAAAAACTGAAGATTAAAACTAAAACTCCCCTTTGAAGCTTAGGAACTCATGCTACTCCACCATCTTTAAGAGTTGATAAACCCTAGCCCTCCATAGCTTCAAGAAAAGCTCCAACTGAAGTGAATCCGTCGGCCATGGTAGCTGGGAGTGGAAGGAAATGAGATGGAGTGAAGGAAAGATGAAGGAAATGGATGGGGAAGAAGATGGAGATGGAGAGGCAAGAGGATGGGAGAATAGAGGTGTTGTATGAGATGGAATGGAGTGTATGGTCGAAAATAGGGTTTCTAAGGGTTTTAGGGGTCCATCTGGGTCGGATCATATGATTAGAAGCTCCATTTTCGCGTTCTGATCTGGATCTGGCGTTGCTGATACGAAGAGTTCGCCACGGCGAAGCATGCCCGAGAGGAGCTCCGCCTAATCTTGTGATTTGCCGCGGCAAAGCTGTAAGTTGGCCGCGGCGAACTCTGCCCGAGAGATTACTGGTGAGATTTCAATTTGGCGCGCGGCGAACTCTATTAGTGCTGATACTCTGATCTTGTGTTGTGTCATCCTTTGGTCTTTGATCTTGGCTCCAATTCTCAATTGTCCTACAATAAAAAGCAACAATTTGAAGCATCAATTGTCCTAGAAATCAACTGAATACAATTAATAACCAATTATGACAATCTTAACCTCAAAAAGACACTAACTCAAAGCAAGGACTCTTAATCTAAATTAAGCACAATTATCATCAAAAGGAGCCAAAATCTATGATAAATACCCTTAAAATGATATGAAATAACATAGAATAATTGGGCTAAATCAAAGACCCTCAAGTATCCAAGATTTTTCCAAATAATGATAAAAAGTGGAAAAATCCCTAAAAAGAAGGAAATTAATTTTCCTTTTTATTTAAATATTAGGAAATTAATTTTGAGACAAAGAGGGCAATTTGAGAAGATAATAATGAGGAGAATAAATTAAGGATTTGACAGAAAATAATTACAGAGGCTAAGCTACTGTAATTATAGAAAAGATATTAAACTCAGAGCCTAAAGTATACTGATAAAGCAAGATTGGTGTCTTGCAAATCCAAGGGATCCTATTGAGCCATGTGTCAAGCTCTTGAAGGAGAAGATTTGAATTAGCCAAGTGTCATTCCATAAATGGAGAGGATCTTGACTTTAGTAATTAATTTCATTTGGAATTATGTTAATTAGGAAAGAGGAATCAAGACTTAGTAGGGTAATGACACTTGGACTATCATTAAAGAAGGTGGTTAGGATATTTTGAAGCATTAATCAAGCTCTTCTCTCCCCATTTTCAGATGCTCATTTCGTCCAAGGGAGAAAATAAGAGAAAGAGAGAGAGTTTGAGAGAAAAACAAGAAGAAGCAAGCACGTTTGATCATCCAAGCAAGGTTTCAAGGTTAGATCTTGGTCCTAGAAGTGTTCTTGCTTTGGTTTCTTTCTCTTTTATGGTTAAAAATCTGTCTCCTCCCTCTCTTAATGTGGACTAAATTGATTAATAAAAAGGGGAAAGAAGTTTTGATCATCACACTTGCTAAGACACAACAACACAAGCTAGATCCTAGTGTTTGCAAGTGAGTTTAAGTTGTTTTAAAGCATTTTTCATGTTTGTTTTCTTGAGCTTCCATTTCAGTGAAGTGAGGAACTGAACCCTAGGATGAGTTTTTCATTGTTTTAAGGCTTCCATGATGCTTAAAATGAGGAATGGTGTAGGGTAGACTAAAAGGAACAAGTGTTGGAAGCTTTAAAGCAAAGTTGTGATTTTTGGTTCATGATTCCTTGTGGTTCGGTCAAAGGGAAACTGAAGGAGGCCATTTTATTTTCCTAGATCTAAGCATATATTTGAAATCTACATGAAAAACCATGTAGGGTTGAGTCAATGAGTGATTTTTAGGGTTAAAGAGAACCAAGTTCAAAAATAGTGAGTAAAGGAGGGAACTTTATGGTCAAATATCATTTTGATGTATGTTCTTGCTTTTTCATGGTTGGATAATGATTATGGCTGCCTTTGTTGATGGATTATATGGTTAGGGTTTGATATTTGTCAAGGGAAAGAGGAGAAGGAAGAAAAGCTAAGACTTTTGGAGCAAGGTAGTAAGTTAAATCTAGCTACTACCACTAACTAGCATTATTGATTATTGTATGGTTAATTGCTATTATTGTGGTTGAGCTTTCTTGATTGTTATGTGGCTGCTCTATGTGGTATCTTGCTTTGGCCTTTTCATGTTTGAGTTTGCCAAATGATAAGCATGTTAGTTCACCAATAGTAGCTAATATGATCATGCATAATAATGATGCTTGCTTGGTGCTATAGTTGGTTAATTTGCTACTGGGATTTTCAAAAATCTCATCCCCCAAAAATAATGTAACATTTTAGGGCTTGAATCCTCCAAGGGAAAGCTGGAGATTGAAGGCTAATTTGTGGGGTTTAGCCACAAAAAAGTTGTGAGCTCATTTTAGTTATGTAAATATTAAACTAACAGTGCTGGAAACACACTGACACTGACTGGTTCATGTAATTTTTTGATTATGCTCCCAAACGCATTTAATCATGAAATTTGGTATGATAAAAGATAACGTCCTGAGCTTAAATTTGATAGCTAATATGTTAAAAATAGCCTAGTATACGATTTATAATGATTTTTCAAAGTTAATGGTCAGAATCTGGGAATCTGGGTTTTTGGCAAATGGATAGTGTTGCTTTTCTCAAAAACCTAACCCTTTCTCATAAGTAATTGGACAATGAGATTATTTTTCCATGAAAGAGGACTTAAAGAACTTTAAGTATAATTTTGAATCACCCCAATTGAATTTTTGTAGAATAAGTTATGAATTTTTGAATTTGGGTTAGAAAAACTAGATTTTTACCCGATGAATAGTAAAAATCCGAAAATGAGCGTTTTTATAGAAAAAAGTGAGCCCAAGACCATCTAATGTGGTCTAAAATGATTTTGTAAGGAATCTAAGTCAATATAATAGTAAGTTGTGACATTTTTGGTATCATGACTGGAAAGGTCTTACCGTTAGAATTTTTAGCCTTTAAATTCATCAAAACCATTTTAGACCACATTAGATGGTCTTGGACTCACTTTTTACCTTAAAAACGCTAAATTTCGGATTTTTACTGTTCATCGGGTAAAAATCTAGTTTTTCTGGCCCAACTTCAAAAATTCATAACTTATTCCACAAAAATCCAAATGGGGTGGTTCAAAATTCTACTTAAATCTCTTTAAGTACCCTTTCAAGGAAAAATAATCTCATGATCCAATTCCTTATGAAAAAGCGTTAGGTTTTTGTGAAATGCAACACTATCCATTTGCCAAAAACCCTTTTTCCCAGATTCTGACCTTTAAATTTGAAAACTCATTAAAATTCGTATACTTAGCCATTTTTAACTTATTAGCTATCAAATTGAAACTCAGGACGTTATCTATAATCATACAAAATTTTGTAATTAAACGCATCCGGGAGCATAGTCAAAATGTCACGTAAACATGGCAGTGTCAGTGTGCTTACAGCACTGTTAGCTTAATATATACATAACCAAAAAGGGTCCACGAATTTTATGGCAAAACACCATACTTTAGCCTCTAATCTGTAGCTTGCTCATAGTAGTTTCAGGCCCTAAAATGTTAGATTATATTTAGGGGATGAGATTTTAAGAAATCCCAGTAGTAAGATCAATCAACCAAACATTAACATGCATCATTATAAAGCATTTCAACATTAGCTATCATAGGAGAACTAATCTTTTATAAATAGGCAACCTCAACATGCAAGGCCATGACAACAAATGCAAGGAGCAACCATATCACAATATCATAGTTCAACCATATAATAACAAGCATACATGCCATAAATAACAATGCAAAGTTAACATTAATGGCTAATTAGATCCCACTACCTTAATCCAATACTTTTTTTTTTCTTGTTGTTCCTTCTTGCTTCCACAAGTGCCAAACCCTAACATGGCAATCTACAAAAAGGGTAGCAAGAATCATCAACCATTCCTTATAAAATCAATTGCATAACTCAAGTAACTCCTAAGCCCCTTAAAGCTTTCATCTTTGTTCTTGAATTTTTAGAGTTGGTTTCCATAAACCCTAAAAATTCCCTCTTGACTCAACCCCACATGATTTTTCATGTAGATTCCAAATATCTACTTGGATTTAACAAAATAAATTCCCTTCCTTCAATTTCAGCTTGGCCGAACCATTAGGGTTCAAAACCCAAAAATTGCAACTTTGATTCTATGGCTTCCAACACTTGTTCTTTAGGTTTACCCTACACCATTTTTCATTTTGAACACAATGGAAGCCTCAAAACTTTGAAAAACACATCCTAGGGTTTATTTTTGGTCTTGGCTGAACCAAACCTCTTGAAGTTCAACTATTAAAATCTTTTCAAAACAACACTAAACCACTTGAAACCATCTTAAATCATAGTGTTCTAACTATGTTTAACAACAAAACCTCCTTCCCTACACTATACCCATTTCAGCCAGCAACAAGAAGGGAAAAGAAGTGATTTTTCCAACCATACAAATCAATAAAACAAAGCAAGCAACATCTTAAGACAACTTACCAAGCTTGGATCTTAGTTGAAAGGTCAAATATGCTTGCTTTTGCTTGATCTTTTCACAAAATCACTCTTGCTCTCTCTCTTTTCCCTTTAGCACGAAATAAGGTCTGATTATGGGGGAGGAAAAGCTCATTAATGCTCACAAAATATCCCACCAACCATCATTAATGATATGCCATGTGTCAAGAGCCTAATTAGTCTTACTCCTCTCTCTTAATTAACTTAAATCATAATGTAATTAAATTCCAAAGTCAAGATCCTCTCCATTGGTAGCTTGACACTTGAAAAGCTTTAATTACCATCCATTAAAGACTTGACAAGTGGCAACTTGTGGGCCAAGCAAAGTGCAAGACTGTACTTCTTGCTTTATCGGTGCACTTTTACTCCGGGTTTAACTTTTTTTCTATAATTACAGTACTCTGGCCTTTGTAATTATTTTTTGTCGGATCTATAAATTATTCTCCTTATTTTTGTCTTCCCAAATTGCCCTCTTCATCTCAAATTAAATTTTCTAATAATTAAATAAAATGGAAAACTAATTTCCTTTTCTTTATTGATTTTTTCACTTTTCAAAAGAATTGGAAAAAATCTTGGACACTTGAGGGTCTTATTTTAATTCCATAATCTCTTATAATTCCTTGGAATATCATAAGAATTTTCTGGAATTTTATTCCCCTTAAATATATTTATTTGGAATTTTCCAAATAAAGACCTTAAATTGGTTTAAATTGCCCTTAAATTCCTTTATAATCTCTCTAAATCACTATTGTGGTCACAACAAGCCATTCTACTCCACCCTACACTATAATAACCAACCATCTAATAATTAGATAGTAGTATTCTCTTTCAAGAATATGTCAATTTTCCTTTTAACTGACATATTAACTAAGCAGAATGTTCTATCCTATGCTAGAACCTCCGCTCTGATACCAAAAATTAATTTCCTTCTCTTTAGGGATTTTTTCACTTTTTATCATTATTTGGAAAAATCTTGGATACTTGAGGGTTTTCATTTAATTCCATAATTCCTTATAATTGCTTGGGATTTCATAGGAATTTTCTTGGAATTTTATTCCCCTTAAAAATATTTATTTGAAATTTTTCAAATAAAATCCCTTAATTAGCCTAAATCACCCTTTAATTCTCTCATAATTTCTCTAAGAGTAATTTGGTCATAAAACCAACTTTATAATTTCATATAACTCTCAAAAGATATTATCCTCATTTTTCCTTTATTTTCCAGGCTCAGAAATATTTTTCCTTATTTACATTTGACCAATTTTCCTTAATTAGTCAATTTCCTATAATTGGCTTGAAAATTACTGTGATTATTTTCCACCAAAATCCATCTGTGGTAAGATTTAATTGACCTTAATGTTGAATGTTGCATTGATTGCTTTGTAATTTCATGTGCTATTATGTGGTTGAACTAAATGATAAGGATAATGATGATTGTGTAGCTATACTCCTTGCTTTATGTGCCTTGGCTATTGCATGTTAGAGTGCTACATGTATGAGGTAAAATAGTTCCCTATTAATAGCAAAAGGTTGGAATGCTTGTAATTGATGCATGTTAATGTTTTGGTTGATTGATCTTGCTACTGGGATTTTTAAAAATCTCATCCCCCAAATATAATGTAACATTTTAGGGCCTGTAACTCTCAAGAGCAAGCTACAGATTGAAGGCTAAATTATGGTGATACACCATAAAAATTCGTGGACATTTGGTTATGTATAATTATCAATGGTTGGTGTTGTAACCCCTAAGCAGGATGTTAGTTTAGAGCCACGTTTTATTTAGTTACTGAACAAATTTCTGCAAGGAATTTGGTATGGTTAGAATTGACATCCTGAGCTTCAAATTGATAGGCAGCACATTAAAAATGGCCAAGTATACGATTTTTAATGATTTTTCAAAGTTAAGGTTCAGAATCTGGAAAAAGGGTTTTTGGCAAATAGACAGTGTTACCTTTCACTTTCCATTTTAGACCCAACTTCTGGAGGTATATGGAACCTAAGTCTACCGTCCTGTGCCTTACCTTGGCTGCTTCTGCTTTTCTTGTGGGAAGACAGATTACTCTTCTGGAGTATCATCAACTCAGCCACTTACTTTCTGTTTCATTCCTTCAGAGGATAGCTTACTCTTACTAGAGCAGCGTCGCTCTGATCCGGAGAACCACTTCCCCAATCTTAGAGAGGTACTTCATGGTCAAGATTTTCCTCATATGCAATCTCTACTAGGATACATTCCTCGAATACCATATCCCTATCAAAGGGAGCCTCTCTACTGGATTACTCAATCTTATAGGCAGTGGCATCTATCTATAGGAATGTCATTCCTTGGATTCCTTAATGGCCTAAGTTACATGGTTGCATGCCCTTAGATGCCTTAGGGACATAAAAGAGTACTGTTTAGTCCCTAATATTATCATGTATCTAAGCATCATCGAGCTCTAGGTATTACCAGGAACTTGCTTATCTCTCTGTTCATTAGTTCCCAGTGCAACCATCCACTATCACGTTCTTATTAATTTCCTTTCATCTTTATCCTCAATAGGGATCTTGCCTAACTTTACTCTCTCTAACTTTCTTTACCTCTTGACCAATTATTCTTATGGTTAGGTATTGATCACTATATTCTCATCACATCACACAGCGAACGTTTAATCACCTTGCCGTGTGTATCTAGGTCAGGCACTTAGGTCATCATTGACCCTTCATTCATTATCATCTAATCTCTATCCCTCTTGGTTCACTATCCCTTACGGATTTCTACCTCTATTCAGGGATTTGAGCAAACCTCAAACATCTCATCCTGTTACCTTGCCTCTATCAAGGTTACATCGATTACTTAAGGTACAGGTTGACATTCAGTTCCCTTACGAGGGCATTGACTTATACCTCTGACTGGCTTACTGTACCTTAACTATTCATTTTTATGGTCATATACTAATCATAAAGTGACCATATTACATAGCAGGCATTGATCATTAAAACATCTCTGCTGTGTGGCATTCCAGTCAGGCACCTTTAACTAATCACCTAAGGCTTAGGTTGTCACCCTGCTTCCCTATTAGGGTATGGACTCCTATTCCTTACTAGCTTACTATACTCTTAGCCATTACTAATTCTAGAGCATTAACTTTGAAAAATTATTATAAATCGTCAAGAGGTATGGTGGTCTCACTAACTTCCATACACCTCTATAAGTTGGGTCTAATTGAGGGAGATTATTGCTAACTTTTTGGCTATAAATAGGCACTCTTCTCCCCCCCAATTCAGCCAAGTTGATGAACACTAGGGGAAACTCTGCTGCCCTTGCATTTAGAGAGAGAAAGAGCTATTTCTAGTGAGAGAAAGTCCACCTAAGTTTAAGCTTCGAGATCAAGGTATGTGATGGTTATAGCACCTGATTTTATGCCTATTTTGAATTATTTACTGTGCGTATCTAATTCTGAAATTTGGTATGCTTAAAGTACACTCTGTAAGCTTTAAATCCGTGGGTAGAACACTTCATTTGGATATGTGTACGATTTATGGTGATTTTTCAAAGTTAGGGTTTGAAATCTGGAAACAGTGTTAAACTTTTGGAAGAGTTTTGAGTTCCATACAATTCCGGTACTGTTCAGCATAGAATTGGTTTCTAAAACTATTTTTCCTTTAAATTTAACTTAAGGAGATTTTAGTGAGACTTGGAAGCACTCAATTTGGATATTTCTAGATTTAATTATGAATTTTCAAAGTTGAGCAAAAATTCTGGAGTTTCTGCGTGAACAGTACTCGCGAACCAAAATTTTCAGATTTGGTATTCTTGAATCTAAGGCCATCTAAAGTGGTCCTAATTGACAAGAAATGGATCTTAAAGATGGGAAATGATAAGATTTACATTAGAAAAGTTAGAAAGAAAACCCTAAGACTAAAAGAAAGGGTTGAGGTTCAAGAAACCTAGTCTTGAACTTTATGTAATCTAATGGTCCTAATGGATTGTGTGATCATTATGGTTATGTTTAGGACCTTTGGAACATCCAAGAGGATGTTTGGTGATATTGACTGAATGCCCACATGGTT
Organism: Neltuma alba; assembly: GCF_004799145.2. NCBI lineage: Eukaryota > Viridiplantae > Streptophyta > Magnoliopsida > Fabales > Fabaceae > Neltuma > Neltuma alba. Next base: position 10,001 of record NW_021635549.1, on the reverse strand, counting down.
GGAAAGTCAAGGGAGTCAAAGGAAAAGTAAGAGGAAAGCTTGAGGTGCAAAGTAGTGAACTTACCTATTGTCATTGCTTGATGTTGTATACTTGTGTGTTGCCATGTACATGTTATTGAATGTTATCGTGACATGTTTTGGCTGCTTTAATTGCTATCCATGATGAGTAGATTATGTCTCCATGGCCATGCATCAAGAAGTTAGCTTTGAGCATGCTAATATGTCACTAATTAACAAGAGAATAAACAAGTTACGTGTAGTACATTAACATCCATCTAGCATGATTAATATGGTATTGTTTGCTGCTGAGATTCCCCTGAATCTCACCCCCTCCCTAATCAACCATTTAGGTCAATCATCAATGGGCAATAATGGCATGAGAAGCAAGGAGAAGAAAGTGGAGAATTGTTCATGTTAATGAATGATATTATTATTCAAGGTGTAATTCTCCTATTATGTAATTTATGTTGTGGATGCCAATGATGCCATGTATTTAATTATAAGACTTATGGCATGAATGAAAGTGTATGAGCATGAATGGGAAAGAGTAAGCCCATCTTATGTATGTCAAAGAAATAAAAAGAATTAAAGTAAAGAGATGTTAAGAGATAAAACGTAGGTCCTGGAGCAGTGAGTTTGTAGCTCTAGTTTGACCTATCAAACGAATGAGTTAAGTCACGAGATTTGGCAAACTCATAGTACACATCCCAAGCTTTAAAATGAGATGTAGATCATCTTGATTGGATGTGTACATAAGGAGATACAATGAACAAAGCTAAGTAAAACTAGCAGAAGTAAGAGAAAGTATGTTTTGTCATGATGAACCAAAGAAAGTGGTGGCGAATAAGAATTCTGGTCATGACGAATAGAGATAGTGACTCTCAGATGCTGAGGTGGTATCTTGGCACGACTTGATGGACTATGAGGTCCCTGAGAGTAAGACTGATAGAGCTCAGAGAGAGGGTTGTAGCCACTATTTAAAAGCTATCAGATTCCCCCTCAAGAGGAAGAGTAATGATGAGTTGAACAAGATAGTGAGGGATTGAGCCTGTACACCGCTAAGAGGGTGTAGTGGCCACCTAAGCTGGGCAAACTCTTGAAGCCTCGTTAAAGATGGGGTACTATGATAGAGTAGCTATCTCAAATTCCTGAATAGAGGAACATGGATATCGTGAAGTCAATGTAGTGAACTTACCCTTTATATTGACTTTAAATTCACTGTCGCCTTTATCTACTAGCCGAGGTTGTCTGGAAAGGTCTTACACTAGAAGCTATGAGGGAGATAGAGACTAAGACATAGGAAAAGTACCCTGAACTTTTCCAATAAGATACACTTTAAATTTCGAGGACGAAATTTATTTAGAGGGGGAGAAATGTCACATCCAGTAATATAGCAATTGGGAATAAGGGTATTCCTAAATATTTAAAGGCCAAAAATGACAAGGAGAAATAGAAGAATTTTGGTGAAAAATAATTATTATAACTTTCCAGGCCAATTATGAAAAGTTTGACTAATTAAGGAAAATTGGTCAAGAATAATTATGGAAAAATAATTCCAACCCTCAGAAAATTAAGGAAAAATAAGGACAAGATTTCTTGAGAATTATATGGGATTATAAAATTGGTTTTATGACCAAACTGCCCCTAGAGAGATTACAAAGGAATTTAAGGGCAATTTAAGCCAATTTAAGGTCGTTATTTGGAAAATTCCAAATAAATATATTTAAGGGGAATAAAATTCCAAGAAAATTCTTATGATATCCCAAGGAATTATAAGAGATTATTAAATTAAAAGAAAGCCCTCAAGTATTCAAGATTTTTTCCAATTCCTCAGAAAAGTGAAAAAATCACTAAAGAGAAGGAAATTAGTTTTCCATTTTATTTAATTATTGAAAAATTTAATTTGAGACGAAGAGGGAAATTTGGGAAGATAAAAATGAGGAGAATAATTTATGGATCTGACAGAAAACAATTACAGGGGCCAGAGTACTGTAATTATAGAAAAGACATTAAACCCGGAGTAAAAGTGCACCGACAAAGCAAGACTAGAGTCTTGCAATTCAAATGGTTCACACTTAGCCATGTGTCAAGCCTCTAATGGATGGTAATTAAAGCTTTCCAAGTGTCAAGCTATCAATGGAGAGGATTTTGACTTTGGAATTTAATTACATTATGATTTAAGTTAATTAAGAGAGAAGATTAAGACTAAGTAGGCTCTTGACACTTGGCTCCTCATTAATGATGGTTGGTGGGATATTTTGGTGCATTGAATGAGCTTCTCCTCCCCCTAAATCTGATCCATATTTCGTGCAAGGCATGAAGAGAGGGAAAAAGAGAGAGTTCAAAGGAAAACCAAGACAAAGGCATCAACTTTAAGCATACAAGTGAGATCCAAGGTAAGTTTTTGGTTCTAAGTTGTTCCTTACCTTGTTTGCTTGAGTTGTATGGTTGAAAAATCTGTCCCCTCTCTCTCTAATGGTTGGCTGAACTGAATAATAAAAGGGGAAGGGAGTTTTGTTCATCACACTTTCTAAGACACAACAACACAAGTTAGATCCTAGTGTTTGCAAGTGATTATAGTTGGTTTTGAAGCATTTTTCATGGTTATGTCCTTGAGTGTTATTTTTAGCCAAAGCAAGATCTAAACCCTAGGATATTTTTTTCAAAGTTTTGAGGCTTCCATTGTGTTCAAAATGAAGAATAGTGTAGGGTAAACCTAAAGAACAAGTGTTGGAAGCCATAGAATCAAAGTTGCAATTTTTGGGTTTTAAACCCTAAGGGTTCGGCCAAGCTGAAACTGAAGGAAGGGAATTTATTTTTTTAAATCCAAGTAGATATTTGGAATCTACATGAAAAATCATGTGGGGTTGAGTCAAGAGGGAATTTTTAGGGTTTATGGAAACCAACTCTAAAAATTCAAGAACAAATATGGAAGCTTTAAGGGGTTTAGGAGTTACTTGAGTTATGCTATTGATTTTATGAGGAATGGTTGATGATTCTGCTACCCTTTTTGTGGATTGCCATGTTAGGGTTTGACACTTATGGAAGCAAGAAGGAACAACAAGAAAAACAAAAAGTATTGGATTAAGGTAGGGGGATCTAATTAGCCATTAATATTAACTTTGCATTGTTATTTATGGCATGTATGCTTGCTATTATATGGTTGAACTATGATGTTGTGATATGGTTGCTCCTGCATTTGTTGCCATGGCCTTGCATGTTGAGGTTTCCTATTTATAAAAGATTAGTTCTCCTATGATAGCTAATGTTGAAATGCTTTATAATGATGCATGTTAATGTTTGGTTGATTGATCTTGCTACTGGGATTTCTTAAAATCTCATCCCCCAAATATAATCTAACATTTTAGGGCCTGAAACTACTATGAGAAAGCTGCAGATTGGAGGCTAAAGTATGGTGTTTTGCCATAAAATTCGTGAACCCTTTTTGGTTATGTATATATTAAGCTAACAGTGCTGTAAGCACACTGGCACTGCCATGTTCGTGCAACTTTTTAATTATGCTCCCGAATGTGTTTAATCATGAAATTTTGTATGATGAAAGATAACATCTTGAGCTTCAATTTGATAGCGAATAAGTTAAAAATGGCCAAGTATACGATTTATAATGATTTTTCAAAGTTAAAGGTCAAAATCTGGGAAAAAGGGTTTTCGGCAAATGGACAGTGTTGCATTTCACAAAAAACCTGACGCTTTTTCATAAGGAAATAGATCATGAGATTATTTTTTCTTGAAATAGGATTTAAAGAGATTTAAATAGAATTTTGAACCACCCCATTGAAGGGGATTGAAAGACGACGCGCAGCGGAAAAACTTAAAAAAATTTTAAAACTTTCAATCCCTTGTCCGGATCTACCGATCGCGTTTAAGTCAGGTAGTAAGAAGTATTACCTTCGGTGTTCGGTTTCTGAGTGGCTCGTTGATTCTGCCGTTCAGGATGCCTCTGCTCGCCTCCTTTATCGTTCAAAGTCGACAACTCCGGTCGGCTTCCTCTACCGGTATCCACACGAATAGCTCTCCGGTTACAGACGGCTTGCTAGCGCCCTTTTGTCCGTCTAGGGTTTTCAGAGAATCCGTCCACTCTTATCTCTCTTAGGCCGTCTCTTATCTGTTGGTACTCTCACGCTTAAAACCCTAGCTCCTCATATCAAATATATAGGATGCTATAGGTTTAATGAATAATATTTAATTTCGAAATTAACTCTAAATTAATTCCGAAATTAATACAATATCAAATATTGCCTAATCAGATAAGAGAACAATTAAATAAATATGGTTTAAATTATATCCGTCTCACAGATTTAATTCACCTATTTATTTAATAAAGAGATGACGGAATTAATTTATATATATTTAATTTATCCTTATAAATTAAATCTAACAATTAATATCTCTTATATTTATAAATATATATATACAAATTTATATATATATATACACGTCCACCCTATATTATTCATTGAATCTGGATATATCTTAGATTCAATGAATCTGGACATCATAACTCGTGTTAGGCTATTTTGTGTGCGACCCTATAGGCCCATATGAAGTTGGCAGTGGGCCATTAACTATAATGACTCACAAGTCGTAAGCGGTCTCTAGCAAGACATCACGGCTACCCAAATCATATGAGGATCGTTGAACGATGTAACCTTTCATACAATCATATCACGTCCCTTTTGTCACACGACATTTTGGTCATGGATGAGGCATGGAGAACGTCATCCTCTTATTCATGACCGTTACTTTCTCGATCCATGAGTAGTCTGAGTATAGAAATGGAACTACCTTTCCATTATAGTATGGCCATACATTTCTCAGACTCACTCATCGAGGGGCCCAGTAATGTCTCTCTACGAATGTGAGGGACAAATTCCATCTTGACCATTCACATTCCTCCGCATGAAAAAACCACTAAGCCTGAACATAGTCTTTATGATCACTCGGTCAAAAGTGACTTTTGACTAGGTAAAGCTAAGCGTTTCTCATGTATGAATCCATGATGATCTCAGGTCAAAGGGCACAGTGACATGGTTTGTATATGAGAGAAGCTTATGACTTAACCCATGCAGCTCTCTCATAGCAGGTCGGTCCAACACCTTATACTCTTACATGTGCCTATGACTTTAATTTATATCTCTATATATCTTTAAAGTCATACTGGTCTTATTTCATCTTTGCTCCCACATAGATGACCGACCAGGGACATTTAGGATAAACCATAAGTTATCCAAGGATAGTCATCACAGTAAACATGCAAATAATATGATAACGTAATTAATAAATTCATAAATTAACAATGTTCAAAACATAATGATTGGCCCCTAGGGCACATTTTCCAACACCCATTTGGATTTTTGTGGAAATAGTTATGGATTTTTGAAGTCGGGCCAGAAAAACTGGATTTTTACCCGATGAACAGTAAAAATCTGAAATTTAGCATTTTTAAGATAAAAAGTGAGCCCAAGACCATCCAATGTGGTCTAAAGTGGTTTTAAATGAAACCTAAGTGGATATAATAGTGAGGTGTGACAAGATTCGGGAGAATCTCAATAGCAAACATTACCGTTCATGCATGCAAGATAAATGTAAGTGTATAACATGCTTGGTATCACATGCTCTCATGCTCGGAAATGTCATATTCATATGCTCAATATTTCAAACACACACATGGACATAAATTAAACAAGAAATAGAGCCACATTTCATCAATAATGCTTTCATTCATCATCAAGAAATTCCAATACACAAGCACACATATCAAGCATACATTAGGGTAAGTTCACTACCTTTTATCCTTAAGCTTTCTTCTTGCTCCCTTTACTTCCCAACCACCAAGATTGCTTGAACAATCTTTCCATTCCTATTTTTTGGTGTCTAATAGCCCTAAATTCACAATACACAATAATAGCCAATCCATTATGACTATGAAAAACCATTAACTATCTTAACTCTTAAACTTGTTCCTCTTTAGCCTTAATTTTTACTTCTTTTCTGTAGCCTTTAAAATCATTCCCTTAGTCATTCCCTACTCAATTTTTGATGAAGAATCCAAATATGAGCTTGAATTTATCAAAATCCACCTTCTTTCCCTATTTCTTCAGTTGGCCAAATGGTATGCCTTTAGGATCCAAAATTTTCATTTTTAATTCTAATGCTTCCAAACTTGTTTTCTTACCTTTACCCTACACAATTTTCATTCTAAAGTCATTTAAAGCATTAAAATCATAAAAATCTAACCTTAAGGCATAGAAATCATCTTGGCCAAATAGTTCCTTTAAGTAACACAATCATGAAATTCAACCAATTTCAACATAAAACCACTTGATTCTTATTCCTTTCAAGCCTTTAAACATTATTCTAACATCAATTTCATCTTTCCCCACCTTAAAAACTTCTTGCATCCCCTTTACTAAGGGTTTCAAGCTTCCAAAAACCATTAAAACCCATAACCAAACTCAATAAGACAAGAAGCAAGATAAACAAAATCAAAAACTACGATCTTACCTTGTCTTAGAGCTTGATCTTGCATGGTTTCTCTTGCTCTTTCTCTTCTCTTCGTTCTCCTCTCTATTTTGACCTCCCTCTCTTCTCTCTCCATGGTTGGCCGAAACTTAGGCAAATGGGAGGAGGGTAAGGGGTATTTATAGTTAGCAAGCTTAAATCTTGGCCATTGATCTTGTGTACATATGGCTTAATCTTAACCATTCATTTGATCTTTCCTTATGATCTTGACAAGTGTAATCAAGATTGACAAGTGTCCTTAGGACATGATTATATCATCTTGCTTACATGATGCTTACATCATCAAGCCATATGTCTTTCATCTAACTATACACGTAATACCTTCTCCTCCTATCTAACAGTATACATAATCCCTTGTATGTCCCTTCATCATTTTGGAATTAAAATAGGGAGGAAATTAATAAGAAATTCATGCAAAATGCATCCCCTAGATATTTCTCCACTTATCTTGCTATTCTGCACTATATCGGGTACTTTTTCAGGTCCTAACTTAGTCGGGACCACTGGGACATGTTATAGAACCATTTTCTCACCTCAAATAAGTCCACATATAGTGCCATCTTAGAGAAGCATAGAAGAAAATAGTTAGCTTCACTGACAGGCTACTTAGCCTCACTGAGTCATGCAGTAAAGATTTTGCTATATCAGGTAGATAGGGGACTATCTAAAACATACTCGAACTGCATTCTGATTTTTCTACTGTCCATAAATATCTTCTGATGACTCAACATGCTGACTCAAAGGTGTTCTAATTGCGCCATAAATGCACTTGGCCACTCAGCACGCTAACTTAGCTCCATAATAAATGCGATCTTATCACTGTCTCCTATTTAGGAGATGAAAATTATTTAATATTTAATCAGAGCATTTTATTCAATCCATAGCTCTAAAAATTTATCCATTTATGCCATGAGCTTCCTTTAATTTTGAAAAAAATTTATGAATTTTCTCAGGCCATTACTCGATCTGTAAGTATTTATTTTTGAATTTCCCGTAACATGAACCTAAACAACATAACTGGCTTTTAAATATTCTTAAAGTCATTTTGCTAGCCTTCTGGGGATGAGACTAATTTTATAATTTTTTACAGTCTCTTAACTCATAAATTCCCATTTTTACTTACTTTTCTAAGGCCTCCTTATGGCTTAAATAATTAAATGTAATTTTATACCTCAAATGAACCATAATCTTTAAAATTCATTTAAAGTCAATTTAAGGGTATTTTTGTAATTTTGCTTCACATATAGGCCTTAACATGCCATTTCCCATTTTTAAGGATTTTTTTAGGGAATTTTTGGGCATAATTTTCATCTTTGCCCTTTCCGCCCCGTAACTTTGCAAAATTATGATCCTGTCCCAAGTTTGACTTAACCCCATAATTCACCTCATTAAGGCCTCTAGCATAACCTTTAGCCTACATCATTTCTCATTCCTGGGCCTGGAGACTTCATCCGAGTCCCCGACTTCCTCTTTTCTCAGTCCTAGGAAAATTTCTCTTTGTGATTTAGTCCCTAGGAATCTTTTTATCCCTTTAGGGAACCTCTGAAACATCCTTCCTTTAACCCCACAAAGTACACATTTGTAAGTGTTATAGTTCAAGTGGATCATGAACCAAGCCAATAGATTGAAAATTTACATTTTGTTCTCAGGTTACTGTTCACTCTTTAAATTCCAGATTACAGGTCTAAATTCAAAAATTCATAACTAATTCTATAAAAATCGTATGAGGTAGTTCAAAATTCTATTTGAAGCTCTTTCAATTCTCTACAAGGAAAAAATATGAAACTGGACTCACCCTTGCCTAATTGTATAGTTTATCCGTTGAACTTTACTATTTATTTGGTCAATTCTAGCACTTCCAGATTTTCTGCCTCAAATTTTAAAATTCATATCTCTTGATATACACATCCAATTAAGACAAACTACCCATGATTTTAAAGCTTGGGATGTGTAATATATGATTACCAAATTTTGTGATCAGATTCAACCGTTTGCTTAGTCAAACTAGAGTTGCAAGCTCACTACTTCAAGACCTACGTTTTATCTTTCATTAGCTTCTCACTTTTAATTCTTCCTTAATTCAAGCATGCATAATCTCATTCCTTAAATCTATAAACTATTCACATACATCATCATAGTTAATTATACATGCCATCATCACATTACATCAGATATCATTGGACATGTTCATATCCTACATTAGCTTACACATTATACCACATAATGTAATACGTAGGAATTCTCCACCTTCTTTGCTTCCATCTTCTTGCCCTTCTTCATGCATGCTTCCTCCTCATTATTAGACCTATTATGGTTGGTTAAGGGAGGGATAAGATTCATGAGAATCTCAGTAGCAAACAATACCATTAATATATGCAAGATGAATACAAGTGTATGATATGCTTCCTTGATTACCTTTATGCCAATTTAGTGATCTAACCTTATGCTCAATGTCTCCAACAACATGAATGGCCATAAAATCATCAAGAGACACAATGTACATCATTCATACATAGCTCATATCATCACAATTAGCATCATCCAAATCAATACAACAAGCATAAACATCAAGCACATAAGATAGGTAAGTTCACAACCTTGTACTATAAGCTTTCCTCTTACTCTTCCTTTGACTCCCTTAACTACCTATCATACCTCCTTTATTACCCTGTTATAACACAATTGGAACTTTATAAGATCATTATACAAGTCTAAAGCATGAGAAAATTTCAATTTTGAAACTTTTATCTCGGGTTACTATTCACTATTCACAGAAATTTTTGCCAACTTTGAAATTTCATAGCTAATTGTATAAAAATTAAAACCAGGGGATTCCAATTTCTATTTGAAGCTTGCCATGTGTTCTATAAGGAAAGAATATTTGTTGGCATCATATCATTATGAAAAAAAGTCAGAAAATTTGCCAAGTTGCACTGTTCATATGGTCATTTTCTAATTTTTAGTATTTTAGCCCAACTTTGAAAGGACATATTCTTAGCACAAAACTCAAAATTTAGTGATTTTCTACTTGATTTAAAGCTAAAAATGAGTTATGTAAGCCTACCTGATTGAAACCCATTTATTCTATGTTATTTCATATCATTTTAAGGGTTTTTATCATAGGTTTTGGCTCCTTTTAATGATAATTGTGCTTAATTTAGATAAGAGTCCTTACTTTGAGTTAGTGTCTTTTTTAGGGTAAAATTGTCATAATTGGTTATTAATTGTATTCAATTGATTTCTAGGACAATTGATACTTCAAATTATTGCTTTTTATTGTAGGACACTGAGAATTAGAGCCAAGATTGAAGACCAAAGCATTACACAACATGAGAGTTTCCAAGAAAATGCTGTGCTGTGGCAAAAAGTCTGAAAATGTGCATCAGTGGCTATTCTGGAATAGTTCGCCGGGGCCAACTTTCAAAATCTCACTAGAATACCTCTTTGGAATAGTTCGC
>NW_021635548.1:0-31824 GCF_004799145.2 Neltuma alba | reverse complement strand
GTTAGTTTAGAGCCACGTTTTATTTAGTTACTGAACAAATTTCTGCAAGGAATTTGGTATGGTTAGAATTGACATCCTGAGCTTCAAATTGATAGGCAGCACATTAAAAATGGCCAAGTATACGATTTTTAATGATTTTTCAAAGTTAAGGTTCAGAATCTGGAAAAAGGGTTTTTGGACAAATAGACAGTGTTACCTTTCACTTTCCATTTTAGACCCAACTTCTGGAGGTATATGGAACCTAAGTCTACCGTCCTGTGCCTTGCCTTGGCTGCTTCTGCTTTTTTGTGGGAAGACAGATACTCTTCTGGAGTATCATCAACTCAGCCACTTACTTTCTGTTTCATTCCTTCAGAGGATAGCTTACTCTTACTAGAGCAGCGTCGCTCTGATCCGGAGAACCACTTCCCCAATCTTAGAGAGGTACTTCATGGTCAAGACTTTCCTCATATGCAATCTCTACTAGGATACATTCCTCGAATACCATATCCCTATCAAAGGGAGCCTCTCTACTGGATTACTCAATCTTATAGGCAGTGGCATCTATCTATAGGAATGTCATTCCTTGGATTCCTTAATGGCCTAAGTTACATGGTTGCATGCCCTTAGATGCCTTAGGGACATAAAAGAGTACTGTTTAGTCCCTAATATTATCATGTATCTAAGCATCATCGAGCTCTAGGTATTACCAGGAACTTGCTTATCTCTTTGTTCATTAGTTCCCAGTGCAACCATCCACTATCACGTTCTTATTAATTTCCTTTCATCTTTATCCTCAATAGGGATCTTGCCTAACTTTACTCTCTCTAACTTTCTTTACCTCTTGACCAATTATTCTTATGGTTAGGTATTGATCACTATATTCTCATCACATCACACAGCGAACGTTTAATCACCTTGCCGTGTGTATCTAGGTCAGGCACTTAGGTCATCATTGACCCTTCATTCATTATCATCTAATCTCTATCCCTCTTGGTTCACTATCCCTTACGGATTTCTACCTCTATTCAGGGATTTGAGCAAACCTCAAACATCTCATCCTGTTACCTTGCCTCTATCAAGGTTACATCGATTACTTAAGGTACAGGTTGACATTCAGTTCCCTTACGAGGGCATTGACTTATACCTCTGACTGGCTTACTGTACCTTAACTATTCATTTTTATGGTCATATACTAATCATAAAGTGACCATATTACATAGCAGGCATTGATCATTAAAACATCTCTGCTGTGTGGCATTCCAGTCAGGCACCTTTAACTAATCACCTAAGGCTTAGGTTGTCACCCTGCTTCCCTATTAGGGTATGGACTCCTATTCCTTACTAGCTTACTATACTCTTAGCCATTACTAATTCTAGAGCATTAACTTGAAAAATTATTATAAATCGTCAAGAGGTATGGTGGTCTCACTAACTTCCATACACCTCTATAAGTTGGGTCTAATTGAGGGAGATTATTGCTAACTTTTTGGCTATAAATAGGCACTCTTCTCCCCCCCAATTCGGCCAAGCTGATGAACACTAGGGGAAACTCTGCTGCCCTTGCATTTAGAGAGAGAAAGAGCTATTTCTAGTGAGAGAAAGTCCACCTAAGTTTAAGCTTCGAGATCAAGGTATGTGATGGTTATAGCACCTGATTTTATGCCTATTTTGAATTATTTACTGTGCGTATCTAATTCTGAAATTTGGTATGCTTAAAGTACACTCTGTAAGCTTTAAATCCGTGGGTAGAACACTTCATTTGGATATGTGTACGATTTATGGTGATTTTTCAAAGTTAGGGTTTGAAATCTGGAAACAGTGTTGAACTTTTGGAAGAGTTTTGAGTTCCATACAATTCCGGTACTGTTCAGCATAGAATTGGTTTCTAAAACTATTTTTCCTTTAAATTTAACTTAAGGAGATTTTAGTGAGACTTGGAAGCACTCAATTTGGATATTTCTAGATTTAATTATGAATTTTCAAAGTTGAGCAAAAATTCTGGAGTTTCTGCGTGAACAGTACTCGCGAACCAAAATTTTCAGATTTGGTATTCTTGAATCTAAGGCCATCTAAAGTGGTCCTAATTGACAAGAAATGGATCTTAAAGATGGGAAATGATAAGATTTACATTAGAAAAGTTAGAAAGAAAACCCTAAGACTAAAAGAAAGGGTTGAGGTTCAAGAAACCTAGTCTTGAACTTTATGTAATCTAATGGTCCTAATGGATTGTGTGATCATTATGGTTATGTTTAGGACCTTTGGAACATCCAAGAGGATGTTTGGTGATATTGACTGAATGCCCACATGGTTGGAAAGTCAAGGGAGTCAAAGGAAAAGTAAGAGGAAAGCTTGAGGTGCAAGGTAGTGAACTTACCTATTGTCATTGCTTGATGTTGTATACTTGTGTGTTGCCATGTACATGTTATTGAATGTTATCGTGACATGTTTTGGCTGCTTTAATTGCTATCCATGATGAGTAGATTATGTCTCCATGGCCATGCATCAAGAAGTTAGCTTTGAGCATGCTAATATGTCACTAATTAACAAGAGAATAAACAAGTTACGTGTAGTACATTAACATCCATCTAGCATGATTAATATGGTATTGTTTGCTGCTGAGATTCCCCTGAATCTCACCCCCTCCCTAATCAACCATTTAGGTCAATCATCAATGGGCAATAATGGCATGAGAAGCAAGGAGAAGAAAGTGGAGAATTGTTCATGTTAATGAATGATATTATTATTCAAGGTGTAATTCTCCTATTATGTAATTTATGTTGTGGATGCCAATGATGCCATGTATTTAATTATAAGACTTATGGCATGAATGAAAGTGTATGAGCATGAATGGGAAAGAGTAAGCCCATCTTATGTATGTCAAAGAAATAAAAAGAATTAAAGTAAAGAGATGTTAAGAGATAAAACGTAGGTCCTGGAGCAGTGAGTTTGTAGCTCTAGTTTGACCTATCAAACGAATGAGTTAAGTCACGAGATTTGGCAAACTCATAGTACACATCCCAAGCTTTAAAATGAGATGTAGATCATCTTGATTGGATGTGTACATAAGGAGATACAATGAACAAAGCTAAGTAAAACTAGCAGAAGTAAGAGAAAGTATGTTTTGTCATGATGAACCAAAGAAAGTGGTGGCGAATAAGAATTCTGGTCATGACGAATAGAGATAGTGACTCTCAGATGCTGAGGTGGTATCTTGGCACGACTTGATGGACTATGAGGTCCCTGAGAGTAAGACTGATAGAGCTCAGAGAGAGGGTTGTAGCCACTATTTAAAAGCTATCAGATTCCCCCTCAAGAGGAAGAGTAATGATGAGTTGAACAAGATAGTGAGGGATTGAGCCTGTACACCGCTAAGAGGGTGTAGTGGCCACCTAAGCTGGGCAAACTCTTGAAGCCTCGTTAAAGATGGGGTACTATGATAGAGTAGCTATCTCAAATTCCTGAATAGAGGAACATGGATATCGTGAAGTCAATGTAGTGAACTTACCCTTTATATTGACTTTAAATTCACTGTCGCCTTTATCTACTAGCCGAGGTTGTCTGGAAAGGTCTTACACTAGAAGCTATGAGGGAGATAGAGACTAAGACATAGGAAAAGTACCCTGAACTTTTCCAATAAGATACACTTTAAATTTCGAGGACGAAATTTATTTAGAGGGGAGAAATGTCACATCCAGTAATATAGCAATTGGGAATAAGGGTATTCCTAAATATTTAAAGGCCAAAAATGACAAGGAGAAATAGAAGAATTTTGGTGAAAAATAATTATTATAACTTTCCAGGCCAATTATGAAAAGTTTGACTAATTAAGGAAAATTGGTCAAGAATAATTATGGAAAAATAATTCCAACCCTCAGAAAATTAAGGAAAAATAAGGACAAGATTTCTTGAGAATTATATGGGATTATAAAATTGGTTTTATGACCAAACTGCCCCTAGAGAGATTACAAAGGAATTTAAGGGCAATTTAAGCCAATTTAAGGTCGTTATTTGGAAAATTCCAAATAAATATATTTAAGGGGAATAAAATTCCAAGAAAATTCTTATGATATCCCAAGGAATTATAAGAGATTATTAAATTAAAAGAAAGCCCTCAAGTATTCAAGATTTTTTCCAATTCCTCAGAAAAGTGAAAAAATCACTAAAGAGAAGGAAATTAGTTTTCCATTTTATTTAATTATTGAAAAATTTAATTTGAGACGAAGAGGGAAATTTGGGAAGATAAAAATGAGGAGAATAATTTATGGATCTGACAGAAAACAATTACAGGGGCCAGAGTACTGTAATTATAGAAAAGACATTAAACCCGGAGTAAAAGTGCACCGACAAAGCAAGACTAGAGTCTTGCAATTCAAATGGTTCACACTTAGCCATGTGTCAAGCCTCTAATGGATGGTAATTAAAGCTTTCCAAGTGTCAAGCTATCAATGGAGAGGATTTTGACTTTGGAATTTAATTACATTATGATTTAAGTTAATTAAGAGAGAAGATTAAGACTAAGTAGGCTCTTGACACTTGGCTCCTCATTAATGATGGTTGGTGGGATATTTTGGTGCATTGAATGAGCTTCTCCTCCCCCTAAATCTGATCCATATTTCGTGCAAGGCATGAAGAGAGGGAAAAAGAGAGAGTTCAAAGGAAAACCAAGACAAAGGCATCAACTTTAAGCATACAAGTGAGATCCAAGGTAAGTTTTTGGTTCTAAGTTGTTCCTTACCTTGTTTGCTTGAGTTGTATGGTTGAAAAATCTGTCCCCTCTCTCTCTAATGGTTGGCTGAACTGAATAATAAAAGGGGAAGGGAGTTTTGTTCATCACACTTTCTAAGACACAACAACACAAGTTAGATCCTAGTGTTTGCAAGTGATTATAGTTGGTTTTGAAGCATTTTTCATGGTTATGTCCTTGAGTGTTATTTTTAGCCAAAGCAAGATCTAAACCCTAGGATATTTTTTTCAAAGTTTTGAGGCTTCCATTGTGTTCAAAATGAAGAATACTGTAGGGTAAACCTAAAGAACAAGTGTTGGAAGCCATAGAATCAAAGTTGCAATTTTTGGGTTTTAAACCCTAAGGGTTCGGCCAAGTTGAAACTAAAGGAAGGGAATTTATTTTTTTAAATCCAAGTAGATATTTGGAATCTACATGAAAAATCATGTGGGGTTGAGTCAAGAGGGAATTTTTAGGGTTTATGGAAACCAACTCTAAAAATTCAAGAACAAATATGGAAGCTTTAAGGGGTTTAGGAGTTATTTGAGTTATGCTATTGATTTTATGAGGAATGGTTGATGATTCCTGCTACCCTTTTTGTGGATTGCCATGTTAGGGTTTGACACTTATGGAAGCAAGAAGGAACAACAAGAAAAACAAAAAGTATTGGATTAAGGTAGGGGGATCTAATTAGCCATTAATATTAACTTTGCATTGTTATTTATGGCATGTATGCTTGCTATTAGATGGTTGAACTATGATGTTGTGATATGGTTGCTCCTTGCATTTGTTGCCATGGCCTTGCATGTTGAGGTTTCCTATTTATAAAAGATTAGTTCTCCTATGATAGCTAATGTTGAAATGCTTTATAATGATGCATGTTAATGTTTGGTTGATTGATCTTGCTACTGGGATTTCTTAAAATCTCATCCCCCAAATATAATCTAACATTTTAGGGCCTGAAACTACTATGAGAAAGCTGCAGATTGGAGGCTAAAGTATGGTGTTTTGCCATAAAATTCGTGAACCCTTTTTGGTTATGTATATATTAAGCTAACAGTGCTGTAAGCACACTGGCACTGCCATGTTCGTGCAACTTTTTAATTATGCTCCCGAATGTGTTTAATCATGAAATTTTGTATGATGAAAGATAACATCTTGAGCTTCAATTTGATAGCGAATAAGTTAAAAATGGCCAAGTATACGATTTATAATGATTTTTCAAAGTTAAAGGTCAAAATCTGGGAAAAAGGGTTTTCGGCAAATGGACAGTGTTGCATTTCACAAAAAACCTGACGCTTTTTCATAAGGAAATAGATCATGAGATTATTTTTTCTTGAAATAGGATTTAAAGAGATTTAAATAGAATTTTGAACCACCCCATTGAAGGGGATTGAAAGACGACGCGCAGCGGAAAAACTTAAAAAAATTTTAAAACTTTCAATCCCTTGTCCGGATCTACCGATCGCGTTTAAGTCAGGTAGTAAGAAGTATTACCTTCGGTGTTCGGTTTCTGAGTGGCTCGGTGATTCTGCCGTTCAGGATGCCTCTGCTCGCCTCCTTTATCGTTCAAAGTCGACAACTCCGGTCGGCTTCCTCTACCGGTATCCACACGAATAGCTCTCCGGTTACAGACGGCTTGCTAGCGCCCTTTTGTCCGTCTAGGGTTTTCAGAGAATCCGTCCACTCTTATCTCTCTTAGGCCGTCTCTTATCTGTTGGTACTCTCACGCTTAAAACCCTAGCTCCTCATATCAAATATATAGGATGCTATAGGTTTAATGAATAATATTTAATTTCGAAATTAACTCTAAATTAATTCCGAAATTAATACAATATCAAATATTGCCTAATCAGATAAGAGAACAATTAAATAAATATGGTTTAAATTATATCCGTCTCACAGATTTAATTCACCTATTTATTTAATAAAGAGATGACGGAATTAATTTATATATATTTAATTTATCCTTATAAATTAAATCTAACAATTAATATCTCTTATATTTATAAAATATATATATACAAATTTATATATATATATACACGTCCACCCTATATTATTCATTGAATCTGGATATATCTTAGATTCAATGAATCTGGACATCATAACTCGTGTTAGGCTATTTTGTGTGCGACCCTATAGGCCCATATGAAGTTGGCAGTGGGCCATTAACTATAATGACTCACAAGTCGTAAGCGGTCTCTAGCAAGACATCACGGCTACCCAAATCATATGAGGATCGTTGAACGATGTAACCTTTCATACAATCATATCACGTCCCTTTTGTCACACGACATTTTGGTCATGGATGAGGCATGGAGAACGTCATCCTCTTATTCATGACCGTTACTTTCTCGATCCATGAGTAGTCTGAGTATAGAAATGGAACTACCTTTCCATTATAGTATGGCCATACATTTCTCAGACTCACTCATCGAGGGGCCCAGTAATGTCTCTCTACGAATGTGAGGGACAAATTCCATCTTGACCATTCACATTCCTCCGCATGAAAAAACCACTAAGCCTGAACATAGTCTTTATGATCACTCGGTCAAAAGTGACTTTTGACTAGGTTAAAGCTAAGCGTTTCTCATGTATGAATCCATGATGATCTCAGGTCAAAGGGCACAGTGACATGGTTTGTATATGAGAGAAGCTTATGACTTAACCCATGCAGCTCTCTCATAGCAGGTCGGTCCAACACCTTATACTCTTACATGTGCCTATGACTTTAATTTATATCTCTATATATCTTTAAAGTCATACTGGTCTTATTTCATCTTTGCTCCCACATAGATGACCGACCAGGGACATTTAGGATAAACCATAAGTTATCCAAGGATAGTCATCACAGTAAACATGCAAATAATATGATAACGTAATTAATAAATTCATAAATTAACAATGTTCAAAACATAATGATTGGCCCCTAGGGCACATTTTCCAACACCCATTTGGATTTTTGTGGAAATAGTTATGGATTTTTGAAGTCGGGCCAGAAAAACTGGATTTTTACCCGATGAACAGTAAAAATCTGAAATTTAGCATTTTTAAGATAAAAAGTGAGCCCAAGACCATCCAATGTGGTCTAAAGTGGTTTTAAATGAAACCTAAGTGGATATAATAGTGAGGTGTGACAAGATTCGGGAGAATCTCAATAGCAAACATTACCGTTCATGCATGCAAGATAAATGTAAGTGTATAACATGCTTGGTATCACATGCTCTCATGCTCGGAAATGTCATATTCATATGCTCAATATTTCAAACACACACATGGACATAAATTAAACAAGAAATAGAGCCACATTTCATCAATAATGCTTTCATTCATCATCAAGAAATTCCAATACACAAGCACACATATCAAGCATACATTAGGGTAAGTTCACTACCTTTTATCCTTAAGCTTTCTTCTTGCTCCCTTTACTTCCCAACCACCAAGATTGCTTGAACAATCTTTCCATTCCTATTTTTTGGTGTCTAATAGCCCTAAATTCACAATACACAATAATAGCCAATCCATTATGACTATGAAAAACCATTAACTATCTTAACTCTTAAACTTGTTCCTCTTTAGCCTTAATTTTTACTTCTTTTCTGTAGCCTTTAAAATCATTCCCTTAGTCATTCCCTACTCAATTTTTGATGAAGAATCCAAATATGAGCTTGAATTTATCAAAATCCACCTTCTTTCCCTATTTCTTCAGTTGGCCAAATGGTATGCCTTTAGGATCCAAAATTTTCATTTTTAATTCTAATGCTTCCAAACTTGTTTTCTTACCTTTACCCTACACAATTTTTCATTCTAAAGTCATTTAAAGCATTAAAATCATAAAAATCTAACCTTAAGGCATAGAAATCATCTTGGCCAAATAGTTCCTTTAAGTAACACAATCATGAAATTCAACCAATTTCAACATAAAACCACTTGATTCTTATTCCTTTCAAGCCTTTAAACATTATTCTAACATCAATTTCATCTTTCCCCACCTTAAAAACTTCTTGCATCCCCTTTACTAAGGGTTTCAAGCTTCCAAAAACCATTAAAACCCATAACCAAACTCAATAAGACAAGAAGCAAGATAAACAAAATCAAAAACTACGATCTTACCTTGTCTTAGAGCTTGATCTTGCATGGTTTCTCTTGCTCTTTCTCTTCTCTTCGTTCTCCTCTCTATTTTGACCTCCCTCTCTTCTCTCTCCATGGTTGGCCGAAACTTAGGCAAATGGGAGGAGGGTAAGGGGTATTTATAGTTAGCAAGCTTAAATCTTGGCCATTGATCTTGTGTACATATGGCTTAATCTTAACCATTCATTTGATCTTTCCTTATGATCTTGACAAGTGTAATCAAGATTGACAAGTGTCCTTAGGACATGATTATATCATCTTGCTTACATGATGCTTACATCATCAAGCCATATGTCTTTCATCTAACTATACACGTAATACCTTCTCCTCCTATCTAACAGTATACATAATCCCTTGTATGTCCCTTCATCATTTTGGAATTAAAATAGGGAGGAAATTAATAAGAAATTCATGCAAAATGCATCCCCTAGATATTTCTCCACTTATCTTGCTATTCTGCACTATATCGGGTACTTTTTCAGGTCCTAACTTAGTCGGGACCACTGGGACATGTTATAGAACCATTTTCTCACCTCAAATAAGTCCACATATAGTGCCATCTTAGAGAAGCATAGAAGAAAATAGTTAGCTTCACTGACAGGCTACTTAGCCTCACTGAGTCATGCAGTAAAGATTTTGCTATATCAGGTAGATAGGGGACTATCTAAAACATACTCGAACTGCATTCTGATTTTTCTACTGTCCATAAATATCTTCTGATGACTCAACATGCTGACTCAAAGGTGTTCTAATTGCGCCATAAATGCACTTGGCCACTCAGCACGCTAACTTAGCTCCATAATAAATGCGATCTTATCACTGTCTCCTATTTAGGAGATGAAAATTATTTAATATTTAATCAGAGCATTTTATTCAATCCATAGCTCTAAAAATTTATCCATTTATGCCATGAGCTTCCTTTAATTTTGAAAAAAATTTATGAATTTTCTCAGGCCATTACTCGATCTGTAAGTATTTATTTTTGAATTTCCCGTAACATGAACCTAAACAACATAACTGGCTTTTAAATATTCTTAAAGTCATTTTGCTAGCCTTCTGGGGATGAGACTAATTTTATAATTTTTTACAGTCTCTTAACTCATAAATTCCCATTTTTACTTACTTTTCTAAGGCCTCCTTATGGCTTAAATAATTAAATGTAATTTTATACCTCAAATGAACCATAATCTTTAAAATTCATTTAAAGTCAATTTAAGGGTATTTTTGTAATTTTGCTTCACATATAGGCCTTAACATGCCATTTCCCATTTTTAAGGATTTTTTTAGGGAATTTTTGGGCATAATTTTCATCTTTGCCCTTTCTGCCCCGTAACTTTGCAAAATTATGATCCTGTCCCAAGTTTGACTTAACCCCATAATTCACCTCATTAAGGCCTCTAGCATAACCTTTAGCCTACATCATTTCTCATTCCTAGGCCTGGAGACTTCATCCGAGTCCCCGACTTCCTCTTTTCTCAGTCCTAGGAAAATTTCTCTTTGTGATTTAGTCCCTAGGAATCTTTTTATCCCTTTAGGGAACCTCTGAAACATCCTTCCTTTAACCCCACAAAGTACACATTTGTAAGTGTTATAGTTCAAGTGGATCATGAACCAAGCCAATAGATTGAAAATTTATATTTTTGTTCTCAGGTTACTGTTCACTATTTAAATTCCAGATTACAGGTCTAAATTCAAAAATTCATAACTAATTCTATAAAAATCGTATGAGGTAGTTCAAAATTCTATTTGAAGCTCTTTCAATTCTCTACAAGGAAAAAATATGAAACTGGACTCACCCTTGCCTAATTGTATAGTTTATCCGTTGAACTTTACTATTTATTTGGTCAATTCTAGCACTTCCAGATTTTCTGCCTCAAATTCTAAAATTCATATCTCTTGATATACACATCCAATTAAGACAAACTACCCATGATTTTAAAGCTTGGGATGTGTAATATATGATTACCAAATTTTGTGATCAGATTCAACCGTTTGCTTAGTCAAACTAGAGTTGCAAGCTCACTACTTCAAGACCTACGTTTTATCTTTCATTAGCTTCTCACTTTTAATTCTTCCTTAATTCAAGCATGCATAATCTCATTCCTTAAATCTATAAACTATTCACATACATCATCATAGTTAATTATACATGCCATCATCACATTACATCAGATATCATTAGACATGTTCATATCCTACATTAGCTTACACATTATACCACATAATGTAATACGTAGGAATTCTCCACCTTCTTTGCTTCCATCTTCTTGCCCTTCTTCATGCATGCTTCCTCCTCATTATTAGACCTATTATGGTTGGTTAAGGGAGGGATAAGATTCATGAGAATCTCAGTAGCAAACAATACCATTAATATATGCAAGATGAATACAAGTGTATGATATGCTTCCTTGATTACCTTTATGCCAATTTAGTGATCTAACCTTATGCTCAATGTCTCCAACAACATGAATGGCCATAAAATCATCAAGAGACACAATGTACATCATTCATACATAGCTCATATCATCACAATTAGCATCATCCAAATCAATACAACAAGCATAAACATCAAGCACATAAGATAGGTAAGTTCACAACCTTGTACTATAAGCTTTCCTCTTACTCTTCCTTTGACTCCCTTAACTACCTATCATACCTCCTTTATTACCCTGTTATAACACAATTGGAACTTTATAAGATCATTATACAAGTCTAAAGCATGAGAAAATTTCAATTTTGAAACTTTTATCTCGGGTTACTATTCACTATTCACAGAAATTTTTGCCAACTTTGAAATTTCATAGCTAATTGTATAAAAATTAAAACCAGGGGATTCCAATTTCTATTTGAAGCTTGCCATGTGTTCTATAAGGAAAGAATATTTGTTGGCATCATATCATTATGAAAAAAAGTCAGAAAATTTGCCAAGTTGCACTGTTCATATGGTCATTTTCTAATTTTTAGTATTTTAGCCCAACTTTGAAAGGACATATTCTTAGCACAAAACTCAAAATTTAGTGATTTTCTACTTGATTTAAAGCTAAAAATGAGTTATGTAAGCCTACCTGATTGAACCCATTTATTCTATGTTATTTCATATCATTTTAAGGGTTTTTATCATAGGTTTTGGCTCCTTTTAATGATAATTGTGCTTAATTTAGATTAAGAGTCCTTACTTTGAGTTAGTGTCTTTTTTAGGGTAAAATTGTCATAATTGGTTATTAATTGTATTCAATTGATTTCTAGGACAATTGATACTTCAAATTATTGCTTTTTATTGTAGGACACTTGAGAATTAGAGCCAAGATTGAAGACCAAAGCATTACACAACATGAGAGTTTCCAAGAAAATGCTGTGCTGTGGCAAAAAGTCTGAAAATGTGCATCAGTGGCTATTCTGGAATAGTTCGCCGGGGCCAACTTTCAAAATCTCACTAGAATACCTCTTTGGAATAGTTCGCCGCGGCCAACTTTTGAGTTCGCCGCGGCGAACCTCTTCGTATCAGTAATGTCAGATTCGGATCCAGAACGCAAAAATGGACCCTCTACTCATATGATCCGACCCAAATTGACCCTAAAAGCCCTTAGAAACCCTATTTTCGACCAAACACTCCATTCCATCACCTCCAACACCTCTATTCTCCCATCCTCTTGCCTCTCCATTTCCATCTTCTTCCCCATCCATTTCCTTCATCTTTCATTCACTCCATCTCAATTCCTTCCACTCCCAGCTACCATGGCCGACGGATTCACTTCAGTTGGAGCTTTTCTTGAAGCTATGGAGGGCTAGGGTTTATCAACTCTTGAAGAATGGTGGTGTGGCTTGAGTTCCTAAGCTTCAAAGGGGAGTTTAGTTTCAGTTTGCAATTTTTAGCTATGATTTATGGCTTTCTAGGTCTAGGAGTTGTAATTTCTTAGTTAGGAACTTGGGACTGATACTGTAATTATTGGTTAATGATTACATTTGTAATTTGGATTGATTGATGTTGAACTTTGTGCTTAAATATATGTGGTTGCATATATGCTTATTGTAACTCTTATTATTCTCTCCTATCTTGCATGGTTGTGTTTGGGTACTGAGTTGATTGTGTGTTACATTAAGCCAATTACATGATCATTCCAAATTTACACATTAGGGAAGCTAAACAAAGCTTTCATTAATGAGTTCATTAATGAAAGCTTTGGACTCATTGAGTTAATGAGGTTCTTATTAAGAAAACCTAATGATTTGTGAAACTCCCAATATTTTAAGTGAACTATGATTGCCATCAAAACCGTTTTCAAGAGATTTCCTATCATTCATTTCATTCCATCATTATTATCTTAAAACACCAAAAATATAGTACCTTAGGTTTGTTTTCATTGCATTTAGTTTAGGCACCATTCATTTAAGTCTTAAAAACCCAAAACCCCATTTCATTGCATTGCATGGCATTTAGTCTAGCTTAGGTAATTAATAAAGGCTCCCAAAAGTGAAACGACCCGATTTTGCACTATACTGCATAGCTTGGATTTATTTTTGATTGAGAACCCCAAGGCGAACGATAATCAAAGGCTCTCTTTCAAATGGCGCCGTTGCCGGGGAGCCATTAAGTTGGTTCCTTAGGCTAGTTAATTGTCAACTTTGGTTGATTGGGGTTTTGTGAGCCTCTTAGGTTACATTTTTACATTGTCCATAATAGGTTTTGCATTGCATAAAAATTTTGAGATATACAAACAAAGATCTTGATTTTCTTCCCTTTTCATACTTTACATTCTGCATAAATCACTGTTTATGAGTTGTCTGTGAACTTTCGCCGCGACTAACTCTTTGATTCGTCGCGGCCATCTTGCAAGATTTTTACGAGAATCCCTCTTGGGACACCTTCGCCGCGGCCAACTCTCTATTTCGCCGCGGCGTAACCTGCATTTTAAATTAAGAACTCTTTAGGAATTGATCATTTTGCTTTCTTATGGCTTGGTTTAGTAATAACTTAGGTCCATCTGATCACCCTTCCTCATTTGTAGGTGACAATACTCTGATGGGTGATAATTCTTCTCAAAGGCTTGATGCTATACAACAGGAATTAGATCTGCTTCAGGCACATTTTGATCATGAAGAACATGGTGGGACTTATCAAGGGCATGATCCCTATCCTCACCATAACCATGGCTATGATTGGATGAATGACCCTCCACATTCCCCTTACCATACCTCTTCATTCCATTCATACATAAACCAACATCCACCATTAGGACAACATTATGACTTATCACCTCCACCATACAATCCACACTTTGAACACTTTCCTTCACATCATCCATATCATGAGCCAAACATTCCATCACATGAACCCTACCACCAATACCCTTACTCATCTCACCAACCATTTCATGAACCATCACCGTCATTCCATCCATGTCCCACTTCATATCTTGAACCATTCTCACCATATAATTCCCCCTTTGAACCATCTCCTTCGCCAAATGACTACCACCACCAACCCTTGTCCCAATCCATGTACCAACCCTTTCCCCAATCTCATGATCATGAATTTAGTGAACCTGACCCATTTCTCACTATTCCTAGAATGACCAGATACGATTTTTAAGAGAAGCTTATGACCGCTTGAATTCATACTACCATGGATTACTTGAAGAGGTAGAAATATTTGGAATTTCGAAGGAATCAGAGGAAGAGTTAGAAGAAGTCAAAGTGCATTGGGAAAGTTCTTGAGTGATATAGCGCAAATTGAATCTGGGATGGGGAAGGATGAATCAAAGTGTCCAAGTTCACTCATGCAAGAGGCTGAGATGAAGCAAGAACATCCACAAACTGTCACACCCTGATAATTTTATTCTAACTGATGAATGATTTGTGACTGACTAAGGCCAAGTAGTATAGTAGACTGGTAGAGGATCCAGGTTATGAGGAAAAATCAGGATAGGGACATAACGGTCATTTCTGAAAAGATCAGTTAAGAAAGGGCAGTATTGGAAATAATGTCCAAATTTCCTGAAAATTCCCAGAAAATCATGAAAAATAGAAAGGAGGGTACAGAATAATGTTTGAGGCTTAGAAGATGAATATGAGATTAAAAATAATTTATCAGGAAATTATTTGTAATTATTGGAATTTTTGGTTAATTAAGGAAAATTAGCCAATTTCCATTATTTAAATATATAGAGGCCTCAAAAATTCAAGGAAAAATATGGATAAATTATGTGACATATTATCCTAATTTATAAAATTATTTCCCACCTTTGGATGTGCAGAGGTTGGCTTAAAGGATATTTATTACCGAATTATTATCGGTAGAATAGTGATTTTTGACAGAATAAAATTTAGAAAATTATAGAGGGAGATAAAACTTGAGAAAAATCATGGATTACCCTTGGAATGAGAGGAATTTAATGAGGTGTTGAAATCAAAATTTTGTGACAGTAAATTGGACAGGATTGTTGGAAAATCGGACCGGAAATACACAAATAATCAGTGGATTGCACTGATTATTGGATGAGTCATATTTTTCCAACATTAAGAGCAATAATTCGGCCAAAATTAGAAGGGGAGGACAAAGTTGGAATTTTTCAAATTGTTCAAGGGCATAAAGGGAAATAAGAGACAAAACAATAAAATAATATTTATTTTCCACATGAAAATCACATGGTGATTAGGTGTCCCTACATGTGTCACTTTCTTATGGTGTGTGCCCTAAGATTTGTCCATGTGTAAAGTAGAAAAAAATGAACGGCCGAGATCGCATCTTTTTCCCGAAGGGCATTTTCGGCATTTTGAAATATCAAGGCCTATAAATACCCCCCTTCCATGAAGATTTCGGCCAAGAGGTTTTGTTGGGAGAGAATTTTGTGTTCTTGAGTTCTAGGAGAGAGAAAGGAAGAAAGAAGAGAGAGAAAGAGAGACAGCAAGCTTAGACACCTCTAATCGCCGATTAAGCGCTAATTAAGGTATGTTTATCTCCCTAAGTGTTAATTATTTTTAGTTGATTATTTATTTGAGGAAGATTAGGATTAATTACCTTGATTAATTATAGTTTAGTGATAGCTAAGATTAATCATGTTATTTGATTAAGGATTAGTAAGTGATTAAGGTTAGCTACCCTAATTAATTTGTGATTAGTTATGCTAATTGAAGGATGTTTAATTATGATTAGTCATGTTGATTAAGGAATGATTAAAGCTTGATCATATTGATTAGAGAATGATTAATGATTAATCATGTTAAATAAGGATTGATTAAAGCTTAATCATATTAGAGAATGATTAATGATTAATCATGTTGATTAAGGAATAATTAATGGTTAATCATGTTGATTAGAAAATGATTAATGGTTAATCCAAAAAGGGATTAGTGATTTAATCTTAGAGGATTATGACTATGTGACTTGAGGACCTTAATTAAATATTGGATTAAGGATTAAGGGTTAGTGATTAACCAAGAAAGCATGATTAATCATGGATTAAGGAAGAATTCCAAGACCTTAATTGAGGATTAAGGCTTGGTCAAACCAAGGTCCAAAGGATTAGGAAAGGTATACAGAAATTATAAATTGAAAGATACAAGGGTAGCATTATATTGAGAAAGAATGGTATACTGGATATGGAATTTACCATACCCTTACTGTATGGTGGATAGGCAACTCTTCTGGAAACCTAGGAGGATCTCCAGCCAGGGAACAAGGAGGAAACGTTAAGCGTGGAATTGAGGTAGCGTGAACTGCAATTATTTTGTTGATCTGCATTTGGTGTATCTGCTATGTGTGTTTATGTGCCATGAGAATGTTATGTACAGATGATGTGAACTCCTTGCAATGTATGCCTTGGCTCTTGCATGATTGAGTTTTGACCAGAATGATTATATGCTCCATGATATGATGACATGGATACAGAATGATTATGGCATGGCATAAAGACTAGAAATGTTATTATACTGCATGTAGCATGACATCTTATGCATGTTGACTTGATGGTTGTATGTTCAATGCTACTGGGATTTCTATGAAATCTCATTCCTCCTATAACATGATATCCTAGGTGCCACTACTGCCAGGAGAAGGGAAAGGAAATAGTCATGGCTTGAGGAAGTTATGAATTATGTAATGTATTATACGGTTTTGAACCTTTCTCTTTCAAGCCATGTAAACATGCTATGATCATGAATACATGATATGATAACCTTTTTGGAATGTATATTAATGATAGAATAGCTTTACATGTGATTATAGTATGATTATAGTGAAAACGAAGTGCTGTTAGAATTAGTGAAAAAGGGGATAAAAATGGTCTAGATTTGACCAAACTTTGACCAACGAAGACCCTGGTCAAATGGTTGACTTTTTCCCTGAAATTTGGCATGCAAATAGATCTTATTTTTCCCTTTAAAATGAGTGGTAAAATGTCACAATCGGAGCTCTGTGTAAGAAGTTATGACTTTCTGAAGTTAGGCAAAAATCCTGGAAAATAGAAAAATGACCAAATGAACAGTACTTTTCGAAATTGAAAACGAATGCGTTTCTGATTAAAGCGGAACCTGAGGTCATTTTTCCTTGATAGATGATGTTAAGAGCTTCGAGTGAGACTTGGAACGACCTCATTTCGATTTTTCTAGAATTAGTTATGATTTTTCAAAGTTATGCCAAGTTTAAGGTTGCGGTGAATAGTAATGCGGGAAAAGAAATTTTCAAATTCTGGTTTTTCAACCCGGTAACCTTAGATTGCGCTTCCGAATGTCTTAACTTGGCACAACATAAGGTCGTAAACGTAAGGTGTTACACAAACTCGCAAGGACTCCTGCCTTACATCAGGTAATATTGCTCCTTTTCTTGAGGAGATTGACCCTTGTGCTAGAACTACTATTCCTGTTGAAGTTATTGATGATGTGAGTGATAATGAGGTGGATGAGGAAATCATAGTTGAATCCCCTCATATGTTTCAAAATGAAAATTCTCACTTGAACACTTCTAATAGTAGTTGTTTAGTTGATGATGTTGCTTACACTGTCACTGCTTCTTTATGTGAAGAACATGCTTCTCTTTCTAGTGCTAGATTGGATGGTGAAACTAATTCTGATTTGAATGAACCTTTATCTTGTTCTTGCAATGCTCACACTATATGCATGGATTGCATTGATAACAAAATGATATACTTGTTAAGTGGCAAAAGCAGAACTTTGGTAAAGTGTGTGCATTACCTTCTAGTACTGAAAGTGCTGAAAATATAAAGCATGATGTTGATGTGAATTTCCTAGAAGATGATTTTGTGGAAAAATGTGAACCTAACCATTGCCTTAAGAATCAAATTCATGATAATCCCATTGAGTTAGTAGCTTCTAATAATGTTGAGAAAGGCTTTAAAGTTTCAATTGATAAAATCATGAATATCAATAAGTCTTTCCAACAAGTTTTTATCTTGTGATTTACCTCCTGATTTATCTTGGATTGTAAATAGTAGTTTGCATAAATCATTTTGTTCTTTCTTTTCTTCCCCTGCAAACACTACCTCTTGTGAATGTGATAGTGATGTACTGTACTCCAACAACTGTCAGTTGGATTCTTCAGCTTCCACTTCATATGAGCTTGAGTGTTTCAAAAATTTAAATAAAAATTTGACTCCTACTGATGGAGTACTATTGATTTCCTTGGTTGTGATAGTTACTTGGAGAGATTAACTTCTAAGTTGTCTTATTTCATTTTTATCCTCTTCATGTTTCTATTTCTGGATGTGGTACTGCTGTTGGTTCTACTTGCTTGCAGGACTCCACACCACCTCTACTAAGGAAGATCAATAAAGGAGAAGTAAGCACACTGAAGAAATGCATGTTTCTCATCCGGGATGAGAATTCTCCTTCAAGAGTTTGAAGAGATTTCGTTCTAAAGGTTGTCCCTTTCCTTCCTTAACTCTTATCTTTTGAATTATTTGCTTGTTTTGTGAGATAAGTGTGGGGGAGGGACATACCCAGTAGTAAAAGTAGTTTGTTTTCTTTTCTTTTCTTTTCCTCCCTTTTTGGTTTTGGTTTCTCTTGTTTAGGGTTACACTCGAGTTTTGCATTGGGGACAATGCAAGATTTAAGTGTGGGGGAGAGATTGATATTCATTGATTGTGTTGTGTTTTCCTATGTTTATTGAAAATCTGGTTTTCCAAAAAAAAAATTTCAAAATTTTGATTGATTTTTGAACTTAATTTGAAGATTTTGAGTCAAAATTTTTGAAAATTTTTGCTTCAATAACTTACACTTGAATTTGTGTATTCTTGGACTTTGGTAAATATTTTGAACTTGTATTGATACTCATGAGAATTGCTATTTGTTCAAAGTTGATTGTTTTAGTTTCATTGGTCACAATTCTTCAAGCTTGCTTTTATATTGATTGAGTTAATGCATTGTGATTAATCTGGAGTACAATTAATCTTTGTGCATGAGCATTTGAGATTTAGCCTTGTTGGAAGATTCTTTGAGCCTAATTTTCATTCATAGCGAGTTGCATCCACTTACATTTTCTACTTTCTAGAACTTGTTCCAATTCTTAATCAAGACTTAGTTGCTTTAATGTGATGAGCATGATAGAGGCATTCATTTCTAAACCTTTACCCCAAACACAAACCCATATGATTTTATCCATTGCTAACCATTTGAGCCTTCATTTTTTTTTTCTTAAGTGCCAAGAGATGCATTATACATTCAAGTTTCCAACATTTTTACTATTCTATTCATGATGTGTTAAACTTTGTCTTCTTGGGTTTTGAATTGCAAAAAAAAAGAAAAGAGAAAAGAGAAATAGAAAAAGGCAAAGAAATAGAAGAAATGTTTGAGAAAAGCCAAGAAAGAAAGATCAAAATAAAATGGTACCAATAGAACAAAATGTTCAAACAAGGCAATTCATTGGTGGTTTGAAGAACAAATTGTACTTTTAGAGAAATAGAGTAAATAGTAGTGGAAACCTTTTCTAAAATGCTTGGTGCTTAATCATTTCATATCTGTTCACCTCATCTTATTTCATTTAACCCTTTCCATTATCATAACCCTAAAAGTCCTCTTGATCATTGCATTTGTGCATTAAAAGTGGAGAGGTAGGATTTTAACAAGCTTATGGCAAAGTGGTTGATTAAGTGGATTTGAGAGAAAATTACCCCAACTTGGTGAGTAGAGTGAAACAATTTATATCTTGAGTGTTTTCTCTTTTGTTCATTCCCATTGCATTGACTGTACTCTACTTTAATCCCTTCTCATTAAATTAGATCACTATGATTGCTTGTTTAAAGAGTTGGATTAATGGCACTACCGCTTTTCTTATTTTGAATTCATAGGGATTCCCCTTTGTATCAATACATCTCTTGCTCTAGCTTTGTATTGCCTTTGTCCAGGAGTACAAAGGTTTAAGTTGGGGGGATTTGATTGAACCCATTTATTCTATGTTATTTCATATCATTTTAAGGGTTTTTATCATAGTTTTGGCTCCTTTTAGATAATTGTGCTTAATTTAGATTAAGAGTCCTTACTTTGAGTTAGTGTCTTTTTTAGGGTAAAATTGTCATAATTGGTTTTATTAATTGTATTCAATTGATTTCTAGGACATTGATACTTCAAATTGTTGCTTTTTATTGTAGGACACTTGAGAATTAGAGCCAAGATTGAAGACCAAAGCATTACACAACATGAGAGTTTCCAAGAAAATGCTGTGCTGTGGCAAAAGTCTGAAATGTTGCTCGTGGCTATTCTGGAATAGTTCGCGGGCCAACTTTTTGAGTTCGCCGGGGCCTTTCAAAATCTCACTAGAATACCTCTTTGGAATAGTTCGCCGCGGCCAACTTTGGAGTTCACCGCGGCGAACCTCTTCGTATCAGTAACGTCAGATTCGGATCCAGAACGCAAAAATGGACCCTCTACTCATATGATCCGACCCAAATTGACCCTAAAAGCCCTTAGAAACCCTATTTTCGACCAACACTCCATTCCATCACTCCAACACCTCTATTCTCCCATCCTCTTGCCTCTCCCATTTCCCATCTCTCTTCCCCATCCATTTCCTTCATCTTTCATTCACTCCATCTCAATTCCTTCCACTCCCAGCTACCATGGCCGACGGATTCACTTCAGTTGGAGCTTTTCTTGAGCTATGGAGGGCTAGGGTTTATCAACTTGAAGAATGGTGGTGTGGCTGAGTTCCTAAGCTTCAAAGGGGAGTTTAGTTTCAGTTTGCAATTTTTTAGCTATGATTTATGGCTTTCTAGGTCTAGGATTGTAATTTCTTAGTTAGGACTTGGGACTGATACTGTAATTATTTGTTAATGATTACATTTTAATTTGGATTGATTGATGTTGAACTTTGTGCTTAATATATGTGGTTGCATATATGCTTATTGTAACTCTTATTATTCTCTCCTATCTTGCATGGTTGTGGTTTTTGGGTACTGAGTTGATTGTGTGTTACATTAAGCCAATTACATGATCATTCCAATTTACACATTAGGGAAGCAAACAAAGCTTTCATTAATGAGTTCATTAATGAAAGCTTTGGACTCATTGAGTTAATGGTTCTTATTAAGAACCCTAATGATTTGTGAAAACTCCCAATATTTTTTAAGTGAACTATGATTGCCATCAAAACCGTTTTCAAGAGATTTCCTATCATTCATTTTCATTCTCATCATTATTATCTTTAAACACCAAAAATATAGTACCTTAGGTTTGTTTTCTTGCATTTAGTTTAGGCACCATTCATTTAAGTCTTAAAAACCCAAAACCCCATTTTTTGTTTTTCTTGCGTTGCATGGCATTTAGTCTAGCTTAGGTAATTAATAAAGGCTCCCAAAAGTGAAACGACCCGAGTTTGCACTATACTGCATAGCTTTGATTTATTTTTGATTGAGAACCCCAAGGCGAACGATAATCAAAACCAACCTCATCCTAACCCCAATGCCAACCAAGTAAGGAATGGAGGCAATGGAGGAAATGGTGAGCAAGAGAGAGTGGGAGAAAATAATGGGAACCCTAGAAGAAAACAATTAGGGAAGCCACCACATCTGATGTTAACTTTGACCCATTTACTGCTGCATGTCCAAATTTTGAAGTTAATTTTGAGATTAAGGGTTTATTGATTAACTCTCTTCCTAAATTTCATGGCTTGACAGGAGAAGACCCATACCTCCATCTGCAATCTCTTTCCATCTATGATTTGTCAGAGTATGAAGCCCTGTGGGAGCATCGTTGGACCAAGTGCTATGGAAGGTTTTTCATCTATCCTTGGAGGCAAGGCTAGGGAGTGGTACATGAGCCTTCCAAGACATGTAGCTGATGCATACCATAGCTGGGGGAACTTAAGGAAGGCATTTTTAGAGAAATACTTTCCGGCTTCTCGAACTTCATCAATGAGGAAGGAGATTTATTCTGCCAAGCAAGACTACGATGAATCCCTCTACGATTACTGGAATAGATTTCAGGACCTACTTTCAAGATGCCCACATCATCAAATTCCGGATGAGCAACTGGTGCAGTACTTCTATGATGGGTTGAAGAACCAAGAGAAGGGTATGTTGGATGCTGCATCGGGAGGATCTTTAATAGACTCTACTGCTGTAGCAGCTTGGGATTTGATAAAGAAGATGGCTCTGAATCATCAACAACATGGGGTGAGAGATACAAAAGGAGTACATGAGATGGGAGCTGCTTCGGTGCACAACAGAAGAATGGACGCTTTGGAATCAAAGTAGATTCTTTGGGAGCCAAGTGACATCTCAATTGTCTTTGATCACTGCTGAATTGAAGAATATGAGTGTGCATCGCCCATCCACTCCTATGGACATTACAGCGCCTAGTTGTGACACATGTGGATCAGTCATGCATATATCTAGCGTTTGTCCGGGCCGTTATGAGGAAGTGTCTGCAGTCTTCCAAGCCGCCCAAATCAAAAATGGGACCCCCTCCCAACACTTACAATGAGGGATGGAAATCAAACCCTCGATTGGGCTGGAGGAATGATGATAGTAGACCTCCAAATAGATTTCAGAAGAGTGGAGGAGCTGGTCCATCTTCAAACCAGTTCCAAAACCAGTCTCAAGCCCTTGCGGTCCCACCTAAGGATGAAACAAATCAACTCTACAAAATATGATGGCTTTAATGAAGGAAGAAAGGGCTGCCAACGCTACTCAGTTCAACTTAGCTTCACTAATTCAACAAGATTCATCCAAGAATGATGCTAGATTTAGTGCTTTGGAAAAGAGAATGGAGCAATGGGAGACTAAATCTGAGAACATGAACTCCTATGTAACTCAGTTATCCAACAACATGAGTGAGCAACAAGCTAGAAGCAGTGGCACCATTCCTTCCAATACCGTCATAAACCCAAAGGGTTGAATGCAATCACGCTACGAAGTGGGAAGCAAGTAAGATTCAGTGAAGAGGAAGAGGAATCAGTTGATGAGGAGATTGAGTGTGATAAGCCTCTTCCTAAACATTCAAGAGTTAAGAATTCTGAGAGTGCAAAAGAGAGAGAATTGCTAGATGAAAAGAAGTCAACTCTTCTAAGTAGCAAAGGAGCAAAATCTGAGAGTAATTATGAGGAAGCAGCATCAAAGGAGCATGATGGGTCATCTAAGCATGGAGCGGGTAAGCTGAATGATAAAGAGGTAAATCTCAAAGACCTTCCTTTTCCTAATTCATACTTGATAAGCAAAGAAAGACTGAAACTAAAATTGAAAAAGATGTTATTGATTTGTTCAGTAGAGTGGAAGTTAATATTCCTTTGCTTGATCTTGTTAAGAGAGTGCCTGCTTATGCTAAATACCTTAAAGACCTATGTACCCATAAGAGAAAGTTTAGACCAAATGAAAGAGTCCAAGTGAGCTCCAATGTGTCTGCCCTGTTTAAGCCTCAAATCCCTGTGAAATGCCAGGACCCTGGATCCTTCACCATCCCTTGCACAATAGGAAAAGTTTCTATAAGGGGAGCCTTACTAGATCTAGGAGCAGCTATTAATGTGATGCCTAAGTCTGTATACACTTCACTAGGAGTCAAAACGCTTAAGTCTACCACTGTAGTACTCCAGTTGGCTGATAGAAGTATTAGGTATCCCGAAGGCATCATAGAGGATATTTTGGTTCAGGTTAAGGATTTGGTCTTTCCTGCTGATTTTTATGTACTTGATATGTCCTCTGAACTTGTCCATGACACCACACTGATTCTTGGTAGACCCTTCTTGAGGACTGCTAACACTATGATTAGCATGAAAGAAGGTACCATCACTATGGAAGTAGGAGATCATAAGGTTTGTTTTAACATGTATGAAGCAATGAGGCATCCTTATGAAGACTATTCTCTCTTGGGTGTAAATATGATTGATGTTGCTGTTGATGATGCTCTGTTCTGAGTTTGAATTGCTAGATGATTCCTCTAGTTCTGAACTTTATTCAGTTATTTCTGATGATGAGGATGACACTATTTCTTCTTTTTCATCCCTTTACTCTACACCTTCTTCTTGCTCATGTGGTGATAAAGATACATGCCTTGATTGCACTGTGTTTAATTGTATGCTCTCCCTCCCACATGCATTCTCTATTTCCTCCCTTGACCCCAATTTAGACTTTGATCCCTCTATTGTCAGCGATAATTCCCTTGGGGAAAGGTTTTCTGTTGCTATTTCAGATATGGAGGACGAAGTCATGGAAGAGATTCCCTCTAAGGCAGTTGCTGTAGATCAACTACAAGTTGGTTCAACGCTTGGAGAGGAAGCTATCTGCAAGGTTGAGGAATTTTCTCACTGATTGAAGGAAAGGGGAGTAATCTTTTCTCTCTTGAACTTCATAATTTGATTCCATCTATTGTGCAACCACCTACTCTTGAGTTGAAACCCCTGCCCCCTACTGTGAAATATGCTTTTCTAGAGTCTGATGAGCGATTACCGGTCATTATAGCTAACTCCCTATCTAAGGTTGAGGAAGAAAGACTCCTTACTGTTTTGAGAGAGCATAAGAGGGCTATTGGGTGGACTTTAGCGGACATTCCTGGAATTAGTCCAGCCATTTGCACACATAGAATCTTGCTTAGTGAAGGTTCAAAATCAGTGAGACAACCCCAGAGAAGACTAAACCCCTGATTCTTGATGTGGTTAAAAAGGAAATTACCAAACTTCTAAGTGCTGGGATCATCTATCCCATATCTGATAGTGAGTGGGTTAGTCCAATACATGTAGTGCCTAAAAAGAGTGGGGTTACTGTTATTAGAAATGATAGGGATGAGCTTATTCCTACAGAGTGCAGAATTCCTGGCGTGTGTGCATAGATTATAGAAAACTCAATGATGCCACACGGAAAGATCATTTCCCCCTTCCTTTCATAGACCAGATGCTTGAGAGACTTGCAGGCAAATCTCATTACTGTTTTCTAGATGGTTTCTCTGGGTACTTTCAAGTACCTATTGCACCGGAGGACCAAGATAAAACCACTTTACATGCCCTTTTGGTACCTTCGCCTATCGTAGGATGCCTTTTGGGTTATGTAATGCTCCAGGGACTTTCCAACGTTGTATGATGGCTATATTCTGTGAATTTTGAGGAATGTATGGAAGTCTTTATGGATGATTTACTGTTTATGGTGGTTCTTTTGATGATTGTCTTGCTAGTCTTGAAAAGGTTTTGAAAAGATGCATTGAAAAGAATTTGATTTTGAACTTTGAAAAGTGCCATTTTATGGTCAATGAGGGGATAGTTCTAGGACATTTGATTTCTAAAAAGGGAATTGAAGTTGATAAAGCTAAGATTGAGGTTATATCTTCTTTGCCTTATCCTGCCTGTGTTAAAGATATTAGATCATTTTTGGGTCATGCGGGATTCTATAGGCGGTTTATAAAAGATTTAAGCAAGATTGCTTTACCTCTCTCAAAGCTTTTACAAAAAGATGTGAAATTTGATTTCGATGATTCTTGTAAAGTTGCCTTTGGTGATTGAAATCTAAACTCATTTCTCCTCCTATTCTTGTTGCACCCAACTGGACCATGCCCTTTGAAATTTCATGTGACGCTTCTAATTTTGCTGTAGGAGCTATGTTAGGCCAGAGGGAGGAGAAGCTCTCAAGAGTCATTGCCTATGCTTCGAAAACACTGGATGCAGCTCAAGTCAACTATACCACAACAGAAAAAGAGCTATTTGCAGTTGTTTTTCGCTTTAGAGAAGTTTAGACCTTACTTGTTAAATTCTCATGTGACTGTTTTTACTGATCATGCAGCTGTTCGCTATCTTCTTAAGAAACCACAATCGAAGCCACGATTGATTAGGTGGACATTACTTCTTCAGGAATTTGACATTGAAATCAAGGATAGAGCCGGGGCTGAGAACCATGTAGCCGATCACTTAAGTAGGCTACCTGATGATACACGGGGAGTAGACTCTTCTGAACTCACCTGTGATTCCTTTCCTGATTCAGTATTATGTGCTCTAGCTGTTAAAGAGCCTTGGTATGCGCATATTGTTAATTATCTTATAACCGGACTCACCCCCCTTTCATGTCTAAATTTCAGGCACAAAAACTTCAAAGCGAATCGAGGCACTACATCTGGGATGCCCCTCACTTATGGCGGATATGTAGTGACCAAGTTATCAGAAGTGTGTGCCTAGTGAAGAGTTTGAGTCTGTCATTACAGCTTGCCATTCAATGGTTTGTGGTGGTCATTTCAGTGCAAGGAGAACATCTAGGAAAATTCTAGATTCTGGTTTTTACTGGCCAACCCTTT
The DNA here is from genome assembly GCF_004799145.2 of Neltuma alba. Classification (NCBI taxonomy): domain Eukaryota; kingdom Viridiplantae; phylum Streptophyta; class Magnoliopsida; order Fabales; family Fabaceae; genus Neltuma; species Neltuma alba. The sequence continues at coordinate 5,270 of NW_021635548.1, read as the reverse complement.
TTAAAGATTCTTATGATTTTTGTCGGTCCTGTGACAAATGTCAACGTTTTGGGGGTTAGGTAAAAGACATGAAATGCCTCAACAACCTTTACTGTTTTGCGAATTTTTGATGTTTGGGGGATTGATTTCATGGGTCCTTTCCTCGTCCTTTGGTTTATATACATTCTTCTAGGCTGTTGATTATGTTTCCAAATGGATAGAGGCTGTACCTACTAGAAAAGATGATGCCCAAGCGGTTTCTAAGTTTCTTAAGTCCAACATTTTCTGTAGGTTTGGGATTCCAAGGGCTGTGGTTAGTGATAGAGGTACCCATTTTTGTAATAAAGTGGTAGATAACTTGTTTTCTAAATTTGGTGTCACCCACAAAGTCTCCACTGCATATCACCCCCAAACCAATGGCCAAGCTGAAGTGTCCAATCGAGAAGTGAAACAAGTGCTGGAGAAGATAGTCAAACCATCCAAGAAAGATTGGAGCCTAAGATTAGAGGAAGCATTGTGGGCCTACAGAACTGCCTATAAGTCGCCAATTGGAATGTCTCCTTATCGTTTAGTCTTTGGCAAAGCATGCCATCTACCAGTAGAGTTGGAGCATAAGGCATATTGGGCAGTCAAACAATGCAACATGGATTTGCAATCTTCTGGGGTGGAGAGGAAGTTGCAGCTGCAAGAGCTTGAGGAACTGAGATTGGAGGCTTATGAGAGCGCTAGACTTTACAAGGAGAAGACAAAATTGGTGCATGATAAGGGTCTCCTACGGAAGAACTTCAAGGTGGGAGACAAGTGCTGATGTTTAAGGCCAGATTCAAATTTAAGCAAGGAAAGTTCAACACCCGTTGGGATGGGCCTTACACAGTCACAAAGGTGCATAATTTTGGAATGGTGGAGCTTCTCGATGAGAAAACTGGAGCAAACCTTAAAGTTAATGGCCATCAGTTGAAGCTCTACCATGAGAACCAGAAACCCCCTTAGCTCCCTGGTAGTTTCTTTCCTTCACTCATTTACATGCTTTTGCTTAATTGTTAATCTTGTTATGTTGCATGTGTTGTATGTTGAATGAGTGTGGGGGAGAAACTCCCTTCAGTAGGAAAGTAGAGTAGTTATAGCTAATTTCAATAAGAACCCCTGTAGTTTTTGATCTCTCTCCTATCTTGTTTCATGCCTGATGAATTGGTGTTTTAAGTGAATTATATGATTCAATTTGATTGAGGAATTTTATCTGTGGTATACTGCCTATTCATGGATTTGTTGAACACCTCTTGATCTCTTTTGAGGCATTTTCTAAAGTTTTTGAAATATCCAGCCTTGTCTGTTGTTGGTTGTTGTGTTTATCTGGGTTTAAGTGTTTTGTTTACTCTGTGCGTTCTGTGGTGTTTCGCCGCGGCGAACTTGTCCTTTCGCCGCGGCGAAAGTTCGTCCGTCCCTGTGTGTTTCCTCTCGGGACTGTTTCGCCGCGGCGAACTTATGTTTGGCCGCGGCGAAACGTCTTTCTTCTTTGTTCCGTTGTGTTTCTTCTCGGGCATAGTTCGCCGCGGCGAACGTGCCGTTTCTCTTCTTCTTCTGCGGTGAAGCGTTTCGACTTTTCTGATTTTCCGTTTGTTTTTCCCATTTTGCCCCCAATCTTAGCCGCCCTTCCCCCTCTTTCAACCCATTTTGGTCTTTTCACTGCCCAACACCCATTAAACCCCATTCATTCCCCCTCTAATTTCAAACCGTCGCCCCCCCTCTCTCTTAAACCACTCACTCGGCCCCCCTCCATTTTCCTCTCCTTCCCCCTGCTTTCCTTCTCTCTCCTTCAAACCGTCGCAGCGCGCCCCCTGCTCCTTCTTATTTTCCAGCGGCGCTCTCTCCACCCCAGCTTGGTCTGCGTTTCGTTCCCGTGTGCGTCTTCGCGTGTGTGTGTGTTCCTCTCTGCCGCCGTCTGTGTTCCTTCTCCCCCCCTTCTTGGTATGTTCTTTCTTTTCCTTCCCTTGTTTTTCCTTTAGTTTAGTTTAGTTTAGTGGTTTATTAGGTTATTTGTTATGGTTTTTGCTATTGGATTAGTTGTGGGTAGTGTAGTTGCGTGGCCTGTAGGTTATCTAATGATTCATAGTGCATTGTCTTTTTAATTACTCTATTTGCTTAATTTTGAAAATTTTAGTCCTCTGAAAACCTATGAATCATTAACTAACCATTTGCCACTGTTAGGTTTTAATTTTGTCATTTCTGTGTTGTTTAGGTTGTAGGTCTTTTTGTTGTGATTGGTGTTCTTTCTGTTTGTTGCTTCAGGATATGCCTCGCACCAAAAACCCAAACCCTGAACCTTTACCCGTGTCTGAGTCTGAGTCTGACTCTGAGGGACCCTTAACCTATGATTCCATCTATAGGGTAGTGGACAAGCGCCCCCTCCTTAGGGAGAGAGCCTTTCCCCTTGAACCATCCGACCATCCTTTTGTCCAAAGACTTCAGGAATCCCAATGCTTGAATTGGCTCGCCCACGAGCTAATGGTAATGATGTCTTTGTCCGCCATTCTACACCTACGCCCGTCTTCATGGTATGCTATCCATTCCTTTCCGGGCAAGCATGTGAACTACACTTTCACTATTTCTAACATAAGAGACCACTACCACCGGCTTCCTGTAGTCCGTAATTCTCAGTACTCCCATTATCGTGATAATTATCCTTATGATGAGATCCTCCAGACCCTATGCCGGGATGGTGCCACTTGGCATCGTCCCCGCACTGCTGAACTGTACCTAAAACGTTCTGATTTTCGGCCTGAGGCAAAGCCGTGGCTACACTTAGTCTGCAATAACATCCTACCTACTTCCCACCTCCAGAACCTCCCCAAACGCCAAGCTCTTATTGTTTTTCTTCTCATGACCGGCAAATCCTTTGATGTAGCTGAAATCATTCAATCCGCCCTCCATTCTTCCGTCAATACCAAAAAATCACCAATAGCATCATCTTTCCCCATCTTGTTTCTGACCTTTTCCGCAAGTGCGGAGTTCCTTCATTTGATGATGACAGCTACTTTGAGCCTGCACCTCTATTCCGGTTTGAGCGTCTTAACAACTGCCCACCATTACACCCCCACCCACCTGTCCACCCCGTATACGATGTTAGTGCAGGCCAGGCCGCCACTGATCCAGCCGAGGAAGGCCCTGATGTTCCGAACCCCCCCAGCCCGTCACCTTAGACACGCTTGCCGATGATTTGACGAGCTATCTGAGGAAGTTCATCAGATTCGCGTTACACTCATTCGGGAGATAAAGCGGCAGAAGGACCGTGATGCCCTCTATGAGCGAGAACGTCGCTACGCGCCTACGCCGTTTTGATGCTTTGCTTGCGGATCGTTTGAACTTCACTTTACCGGCTGAGGAGGAGGAGCCACAGCACCATATGGGTATGGACGGAGCAGGCACATCAGGTGCAGGACCGTCAGGATCTGGAGCAGCTGACCCTGAGCTTCAGTCTTAGTTTTCTGTTTTTGTGGTTTTCTGTTTGTTTTCGTTTGCTCTTTTGTTTCATGTGTTGTTTTGAGGCTGGATTGTTTCTTACACTTTATGGTGCCTCATTGGTTTTTAACGCTTGTTCACTTGGATGATTTCTGATTAGTTTGCTTTAATCTTTGTTCTATTTTCACTTCTGAGCCTCCTTGCATTATTTGCTGTCCCTTGTTCACAAATTGAGGACAATGTTGTGTTTAAGTGTGGGGGAGGTCTATATTGTGGATTTTAGCAAATGCTTCTCGTGCATCCATACATTTAGATGATTTTGAGGTGTTTTTGAACTGATAGATGATGGTTTAATTGTGAATATTTTGAGTTTAGTTGCTGAAGAGTTGAAATTGCACAGGAATTTTCGCTTTCTGCCATGTTTCGCCGCGGCCAACTTCTTGTTTCGCCGCGGCGAAGCCTCCTCTTTCACGACTAATAAGCATTCGGGCATGTTTCGCCGCGGCGACCCCTTGTTTCGCCGCGGCGAACCCCCTAAAAAAAAAATTTAAATAAATTCCTTGCAATCTCAGCTGGTCTTCAAAAATTTTTTCCCGGCTTAGAATCTTCATACTCCTGCACCCTTTTAAATTAGTAGAAAAGTTCAAATTGTACTAGTGCTTTTAGAAAATTTTCCATGCTTTTAAATGAGGGATGAACTTAGGCTAGTTATTCTCATGTTTTTGACAGATAGTAAATGATGATGTGCTTTGAAATTATGACTATGTGGTTGTTAACTTTTGAGATTGACTAATTGAGATTTGAGCCTTGTTGGAAGGATTTTTGGACCTTAAGTTATTGAATTGAGTGAATCTGCTTATTTCATATTTCTCTAGAACTTGTTTTCATTCTTAATCGAAGCTTAGCGAATCAATTTTTTGTAAAAATGATAGAGGCATTCGATTTCATACCCACATTTCCAAACACAAACCCAATCATTTTACCTTTGCAAACCCTTTTGAGCCTTCATCTTGAGTACATGCATGCAACATAACATTAAAAAAAAAAAGAGAGAGAGAAAGTATATAAAAAGGATATAAAAAAAAAGAAAAAAAAGAAAAAAAAAGAAAAAAAAAAGAAAAAAAAAGAGAGATATAAATATAAAAATAAGTAACTTCTCTCCCAGTTTTTATTTAGACTAATTTTGTCTTAATAATTTGTATGTTCGTACTCATTTTCATCTTCATGTTCATTCTCATTTCATTCATTCCGGCTGACCTCCATTCCAAATTTTGACCCTTAAATCCTCTTGATTTGCAAAGTTGTTTCCCATGGTGGAGAGGTAGAATTATTACAAGCCTATGGTAGAAATTGGATTGAGTATACTTGGAGTGAAATAACCCTAAAGACAGTGAGTTAAGAGTGAAACACTTATCCGTGAGATGGATCTTTCTTAATCAATCTTTTAAGTTAATTTTCCTTTGTGCTCATTTTCTTAGCATGTCCTTGTTTACTGATGTCAACTCCGTGAGAATTTCTTACTAATCTTCTACTTTCATCTTTTAGCATGGTAGTGTTTCTCTTTGTTCTAGTGTCACTTTGAATTATTCTCACGCTTTGTTCAGGAGTACAAAGGTCTAAGTGTGGGGGATTTGATTGAGCTCAAAAATTAGTTTCTTTTTCATATCATTATCCATGATTTTGTCATACTTTCTGGTCCTTTTAGTGAAAATGTGCTTAACTGAGATTTACGATTCTTACTTTGAGTTAGTGTCATTTTGAGGATTAAATTGTCATAATTGGTTGTTAATTGGATTCAATTAACTTCTAGGACAATTGATACTTCAATTTGTTCA
>NW_021635547.1:0-21736 GCF_004799145.2 Neltuma alba | reverse complement strand
CATGAGATGGGAGCTGCTTCGGTGCACAACAGAGAATGGACGCTTTGGAATCAAAGGTAGATTCTTTGGGAAGCCAAGTGACATCTCAATTGTCTTTGATTACTGCTGAATTGAAGAATATGAGTGTGCATCGCCCATCCACTCCTATGGACATTACAGCGCCTAGTTGTGACACATGTGGATCAGTCATGCATATATCTAGCGTTTGTCCGGGCCGTTATGAGGAAGTGTCTGCAGTCTTCCAAGGCCGCCCAAATCAAAAATGGGACCCCTACTCCACTCAACACTTACAATGAGGGATGGAAATCAAACCCTCGATTGGGCTGGAGGAATGATGATAGTAGACCTCCAAATAGATTTCAGAAGAGTGAGGAGCTGGTCCATCTTCAAACCAGTTCCAAAACCAGTCTCAAGCCCTTGCGGTCCCACCTAAGGATGAAACAATCAACTCCTACAAATATGATGGCTTTAATGAAGGAAGAAAGGGCTGCCAACGCTACTCAGTTCAACTCCTTAGCTTCACTAATTCAACAAGATTCATCCAAGAATGATGCTAGATTTAGTGCTTTGGAAAAGAGAATGGAGCAATGGGAGACTAAATCTGAGAACATGAACTCCTATGTAACTCAGTTATCCAACAACATGAGTGAGCAACAAGCTAGAAGCAGTGGCACCATTCCTTCCAATACCGTCATAAACCCAAAGGGTTTGAATGCAATCACGCTACGAAGTGGAAGCAAGTAAGATTCAGTGAAGAGGAAGAGGAATCAGTTGATGAGGAGATTGAGTGTGATAAGCCTCTTCCTAAACATTCAAGAGTTAAGAATTCTGAGAGTGCAAAAGAGAGAGAATTGCTAGATGAAGAAGTCAACTCTTCTAAGTAGCAAAGGAGCAAAATCTGAGAGTAATTATGAGGAAGCAGCATCAAAGGAGCATGATGGGTCATCTAAGCATGGAGCGGGTAAGCTGAATGATAAAGAGGTAAATCTCAAAGACCTTCCTTTTCCTAATTCATACTTGATAAGCAAAAGAAAGACTGAAACTAAATTTGAAAAAGATGTTATTGATTTGTTCAGTAGAGTGGAAGTTAATATTCCTTTGCTTGATCTTGTTAAGAGAGTGCCTGCTTATGCTAAATACCTTAAAGACCTATGTACCCATAAGAGAAGTTTAGACCAAATGAAAGAGTCCAAGTGAGCTCCAATGTGTCTGCCCTGTTTAAGCCTCAAATCCCTGTGAAATGCCAGGACCCTGGATCCTTCACCATCCCTTGCACAATAGGAAAAGTTTCTATAAGGGGAGCCTTACTAGATCTAGGAGCAGCTATTAATGTGATGCCTAAGTCTGTATACACTTCACTAGGAGTCAAGACGCTTAAGTCTACCACTGTAGTACTCCAGTTGGCTGATAGAAGTATTAGGTATCCGGAAGGCATCATAGAGGATATTTTGGTTCAGGTTAAGGATTTGGTCTTTCCTGCTGATTTTTATGTACTTGATATGTCCTCTGAGCTTGTCCATGACACCACACTGATTCTTGGTAGACCCTTCTTGAGGACTGCTAACACTATGATTAGCATGAAAGAAGGTACCATCACTATGGAAGTAGGAGATCATAAGGTTTGTTTTAACATGTATGAAGCAATGAGGCATCCTTATGAAGACTATTCTCTCTTGGGTGTAAATATGATTGATGTTGCTGTTGATGATGCTGTTCTGAGTTTGAATTGCTAGATGATTCCTCTAGTTCTGAACTTTATTCAGTTATTTCTGATGATGAGGATGACACTATTTCTTCTTCTTTTTCATCCCTTTACTCTACACCCTTCTTCTTGCTCATGTGGTGATAAAGATACATGCCTTGATTGCACTGTGTTTAATTGTATGCTCTCCCTCCCACATGCATTCTCTATTTCCTCCCTTGACCCCAATTTAGACTTTGATCCCTCTATTGTCAGCGATAATTCCCTTGGGGAAGGTTTTCTGTTGCTATTTCAGATATGGAGGACGAAGTCATGGAAGAGATTCCCTCTAAGGCAGTTGCTGTAGATCAACTACAAGTTGGTTCAACGCTTGGGAGGAAAGCTATCTGCAAGGTTGAGGAATTTTCACTGATTGAAGGAAAGGGGAGTAATCTTTTCTCTCTTGAACTTCATAATTTGATTCCATCTATTGTGCAACCACCTACTCTTGAGTTGAAACCCCTGCCCCCTACTGTGAAATATGCTTTTCTAGAGTCTGATGAGCGATTACCGGTCATTATAGCTAACTCCCTATCTAAGGTTGAGGAAGAAAGACTCCTTACTGTTTGAGAGAGCATAAGAGGGCTATTGGGTGGACTTTAGCGGACATTCCTGGAATTAGTCCAGCCATTTGCACACATAGAATCTTGCTTAGTGAAGGTTCAAAATCAGTGAGACAACCCCAGAGAAGACTAAACCCCCTGATTCTTGATGTGGTTAAAAGGAAATTACCAAACTTCTAAGTGCTGGGATCATCTATCCCATATCTGATAGTGAGTGGGTTAGTCCAATACATGTAGTGCCAAAAAAGAGTGGGGTTACTGTTATTAGAAATGATAGGGATGAGCTTATTCCTACAAGAGTGCAGAATTCCTGGCGTGTGTGCATAGATTATAGAAAACTCAATGATGCCACACGAAAGATCATTTCCCTCTTCCTTCTTTCATAGACCAGATGCTTGAGAGACTTGCAGGCAAATCTCATTACTGTTTTCTAGATGGTTTCTCTGGGTACTTTCAAGTACCTATTGCACCGGAGGACCAAGATAAAACCACTTTTACATGCCCTTTTGGTACCTTCGCCTATCGTAGGATGCCTTTTGGGTTATGTATGCTCCAGGGACTTTCCAACGTTGTATGATGGCTATATTCTGTGAATTTTTAGAGGAATGTATGGAAGTCTTTATGGATGATTTTACTGTTTATGGTGGTTCTTTTGATGATTGTCTTGCTAGTCTTGAAAAGGTTTTGAAAAGATGCATTGAAAAGAATTTGATTTTGAACTTTGAAAAGTGCCATTTTATGGTCAATGAGGGGATAGTTCTAGGACATTTGATTTCTAAAAAGGGAATTGAAGTTGATAAAGCTAAGATTGAGGTTATATCTTCTTTGCCTTATCCTGCCTGTGTTAAAGATATTAGATCATTTTTGGGTCATGCGGGATTCTATAGGCGGTTTATAAAAGATTTTAGCAAGATTGCTTTACCTCTCTCAAAGCTTTTACAAAAAGATGTGAAATTTGATTTCGATGATTCTTGTAAAGTTGCCTTTGGTGATTTGAAATCTAAACTCATTTCTCCTCCTATTCTTGTTGCACCCAACTGGACCATGCCCTTTGAAATTTCATGTGACGCTTCTAATTTTGCTGTAGGAGCTATGTTAGGCCAGAGGGAGGAGAAGCTCTCAAGAGTCATTGCCTATGCTTCGAAAACACTGGATGCAGCTCAAGTCAACTATACCACAACAGAAAAAGAGCTATTTGCAGTTGTTTTCGCTTTAGAGAAGTTTAGACCTTACTTGTTAAATTCTCATGTGACTGTTTTTACTGATCATGCAGCTGTTCGCTATCTTCTTAAGAAACCACAATCGAAGCCACGATTGATTAGGTGGACATTACTTCTTCAGGAATTTGACATTGAAATCAAGGATAGAGCCGGGGCTGAGAACCATGTAGCCGATCACTTAAGTAGGCTACCTGATGATACACGGGGAGTAGACTCTTCTGAACTCACCTGTGATTCCTTTCCTGATTCAGTATTATGTGCTCTAGCTGTTAAAGAGCCTTGGTATGCGCATATTGTTAATTATCTTATAACCGGACTCACCCCCCTTTCATGTCTAAATTTCAGGCACAAAAACTTCAAAGCGAATCGAGGCACTACATCTGGGATGCCCCTCACTTATGGCGGATATGTAGTGACCAAGTTATCAGAAAGTGTGTGCCTAGTGAAGAGTTTGAGTCTGTCATTACAGCTTGCCATTCAATGGTTTGTGGTGGTCATTTCAGTGCAAGGAGAACATCTAGGAAAATTCTAGATTCTGGTTTTTACTGGCCAACCCTTTTTAAAGATTCTTATGATTTTTGTCGGTCCTGTGACAAATGTCAACGTTTTGGGGGGTTAGGTAAAAGACATGAAATGCCTCAACAACCTTTACTGTTTTGCGAAATTTTTGATGTTTGGGGGATTGATTTCATGGGTCCCTTTCCTTCGTCCTTTGGTTTTATATACATTCTTCTGGCTGTTGATTATGTTTCCAAATGGATAGAGGCTGTACCTACTAGAAAAGATGATGCCCAAGCGGTTTCTAAGTTTCTTAAGTCCAACATTTTCTGTAGGTTTGGGATTCCAAGGGCTGTGGTTAGTGATAGAGGTACCCATTTTTGTAATAAAGTGGTAGATAACTTGTTTTCTAAATTTGGTGTCACCCACAAAGTCTCCACTGCATATCACCCCCAAACCAATGGCCAAGCTGAAGTGTCCAATCGAGAAGTGAAACAAGTGCTGGAGAAGATAGTCAAACCATCCAAGAAAGATTGGAGCCTAAGATTAGAGGAAGCATTGTGGGCCTACAGAACTGCCTATAAGTCGCCAATTGGAATGTCTCCTTATCGTTTAGTCTTTGGCAAAGCATGCCATCTACCAGTAGAGTTGGAGCATAAGGCATATTGGGCAGTCAAACAATGCAACATGGATTTGCAATCTTCTGGGGTGGAGAGGAAGTTGCAGCTGCAAGAGCTTGAGGAACTGAGATTGGAGGCTTATGAGAGCGCTAGACTTTACAAGGAGAAGACAAAATTGGTGCATGATAAGGGTCTCCTACGGAAGAACTTCAAGGTGGGAGACAAAGTGCTGATGTTTAAGGCCAGATTCAAATTTAAGCAAGGAAAGTTCAACACCCGTGGGATGGGCCTTACACAGTCACAAAGGTGCATAATTTTGGAATGGTGGAGCTTCTCGATGAGAAAACTGGAGCAAACCTTAAAGTTAATGGCCATCAGTTGAAGCTCTACCATGAGAACCAGAAACCCCCTTAGCTCCCTGGTAGTTTCTTTCCTTCACTCATTTACATGCTTTTGCTTAATTGTTAATCTTGTTATGTTGCATGTGTTGTATGTTGAATGAGTGTGGGGGAGAAACTCCCTTCAGTAGGAAAGTAGAGTAGTTATAGCTAATTTCAATAAGAACTCCCCTGTAGTTTTTGATCTCTCTCCTATCTTGTTTCATGCCTGATGAATTGGTGTTTTTAAGTGAATTATATGATTCAATTTGATTGAGGAATTTTATCTGTGGTATACTGCCTATTCATGGATTTGTTGAACACCTCTTGATCTCTTTTGAGGCATTTTCTAAAGTTTTTGAAATATCCAGCCTTGTCTGTTGTTGGTTGTTGTGTTTATCTGGTTTTAAGTGTGTTTTGTTTACTTGTGCGTTCTGTGGTGTTTTTCGCCGCGCGAACTTGTCCTTTCGCCGCGGCGAATTCGTCCGTCCCTGTGTGTTTCCTCTCGGGACTGTTTCGCCGCGGCGAACTTATGTTTGGCCGCGGCGAAACGTCTTTCTTTCTTTTTCTTCCGTTGTGTTTCGCCTCGGCATAGTTCGCGCCGGCGAACGTGCCGTTTCTGCGGTGAAGCGTTTCGTCTTTTGCTGATTTTCCGCGTGTTTTTCCCTTTTTGCCCCCAATCTGAGCCGCCCACCCCCTTCCTTGAACCCATTTTGTCTTTTCACATCCCCACAACCCATTTTGGTCTTTTCACTGCCCAACCCCATTAAACCCCCATTCATCCCCCTCTAATTTCAAAATTGTCGCCCCTCTCTTAAACCACTCGGCCCCTCCATTTTCCCTCCCTTCCCCCTGCTCTTCTTCTCCTTCAAAAACCGTCGCACGCCCCCCTGCTCTTTTATTTTCCAGTCGGCGCTCTCCCACCCCAGCTTGGTCTGCGTTTCTTCGCGTGTGCGTCTTCGCGCGTGTGTGTGTTCCTCTTGCCGCCGTCCGTGTTCCTTCTTTCCCCTTCTTGGTATGTTCTTCCTTTTCCTTGTTCTTTCCTTTAGTTTAGTTTAGTTTAGTGGTTTATTAGGTTATTTGTTATGGTTTTGCTATTGGATTAGTTTGTGGTTAGTGTAGTTGCGTGGCCTGTAGGTTACCTAATGATTCATAGTGCATTGTCTTTTTTAATTACTGTATTTGCTTAATTTTGAAAATTTTTAGTCCTCTGAAAACCTATGAATCATTAACTAACCATTTGCCACTGTTAGGTTTTAATTTTGTTCATTTCTGTGTTGTTTTAGGTTGTAGGTCTTTTTGTTGTGATTGGTGTTCTTTCTGTTTGTTGCTTCAGGATATGCCTCGCACCAAAAACCCAAACCCTGAACCTTTACCCGTGTCTGAGTCTGAGTCTGACTCTGAGGGACCCTTAACCTATGATTCCATCTATAGGGTAGTGGACAAGCGCCCCCTCCTTAGGGAGAGAGCCTTTCCCCTTGAACCATCCGACCATCCTTTTGTCCAAAGACTTCAGGAATCCCAAATGCTTGAATTGGCTCGCCCACGAGGCAATGGTAATGATGTCTTTGTCCGTCATTTCTACACCTATGCCCGTCTTCATGGTATGCTATCCATTCCTTTTCGGGGCAAACATGTGAACTACACTTTCACTATTTCTAACATAAGAGACCACTACCGGCTTCCTGTAGTCCGTAATTCTCAGTACTCCCATTATAGTGATAATTATCCTTTTGATGAGATCCTCCAGACCCTATGCCGGGATGGTGCCACTTGGCATCGTCCCCGCACTGCTGAACTGTACCTAAAACGTTCTGATTTTCGGCCTGAGGCAAAGCCGTGGCTACACTTAGTCTGCAATAACGTCCTACCTACTTCCCACCTCCAGAACCTCCCCAAACGCCAAGCTCTTATTGTTTTTCTTCTCATGACCGGAAAATCCTTTGATGTAGCTGAAATCATTCAATCCGCCCTCCATTCTTCCGTCAATACCAAAAAAATCACCAATAGCATCATCTTTCCCCATCTTGTTTCTGACCTTTTCCGCAAGTGCGGAGTTCCTTCATTTGATGATGACAGCTACTTTGAGCCTGCACCTCTATTCCGGTTTGAGCGTCTTAAACTGCCCACCATTACACCCCACCCACCTGTCCACCCCGTATACGATGTTAGTGCAGGCCAGGCCGCCACTGATCCAGCCGAGGAAGGCCCTGATGTTCCCGAACCCCCCCAGCCCGTCACCTTAGACACGCTTGCCGATGATATTGACGAGCTATCTGAGGAAGTTCATCAGATTCGCGTTACACTCATTCGGGAGATAAAGCGGCAGAAGGACCGTGACGCCCTCTATGAGCGAGAACGTCGCTACCGCCGCCGTTTGATGCTTTGCTTGCGGATCGTTTGAACTTCACTTTACCGGCTGAGGAGGAGGAGCCACAGCACCATATGGGTATGGACGGAGCAGGCACATCAGGTGCAGGACCGTCAGGATCTGGAGCAGCTGACCCTGAGCTTCAGTCTTAGTTTTCTGTTTTTGTGGTTTTCTGTTGTTTTCGTTTGCTCTTTTGTTTCATGTGTTGTTTTGAGGCTGGATTGTTTCTTACACTTTATGGTGCCTCATTGGTTTTTACCCTTGTTCACTTGGATGATTTCTGATTAGTTTGCTTTAATCTTGTTCTATTTTCACTTCTGAGCCTCCTTGCATTATTGCTGTCCCTTGTTCACAAATTGAGGACAATGTTGTGTTTAAGTGTGGGGGAGGTCTATATTGTGGATTTTAGCAAATGCTTCTCGTGCATCCATACATTTAGATGATTTTGAGGTGTTTTTGAACTGATAGATTGGTTTAATTGTGAATATTTTGAGTTTAGTTGCTGAAGAGTTGAAATTGCACAGGAATTTTCGCTTTCTGCCATGTTTCGCCGCGGCCAACTTCTTGTTTCGCCGCGGCGAAGCCTCCTTTTTCACGACTAATAAGCCATTCGGGCATGTTTCGCCGCGGCGACCCCCTTGTTTCGCCGCGGCGAACCCTAAAAAAAAAAAAAATTTAATAAATTTTTGCAATCTTAGCTGGTCTTCAAAATTTTTTTTCCCAGCTTAGAATCTTCATACTCCTGCACCCTTTTTAAATTAGTAGAAAAGTTCAAATTGTACTAGTGCTTTTAGAAAATTTCCATGCTTTTAAATGAGGGATGAACTTAGGCTAGTTATTCTCATGTTTTTGACAGATAGTAAATGATGATGTGCTTTGAAATTATGACTGTGTGGTTGTTAACTTTTGAGATTGACTAATTGAGATTTAAGCCTTGTTGGAAGGATTTTTGGACCTTAAGTTATTGAATTGAGTGAATCTGCTTATTTCATATTTCTCTAGAACTTGTTTTCATTCTTAATCGAAGCTTAGCGAATCAATTTTTTGTAAAATGATAGAGGCATTCGATTTCATACCCACATTTCCCAAACACAAACCCAATCATTTTACCTTTGCAAACCCTTTTGAGCCTTCATCTTGAGTACATGCATGCAACATAACATTGAAAAAAAAAAAAAAAAGAGAGAAAAGTATATAAAAATGGATATAAAAAAAAAAGAAAAAAAGAAAAAAAAGAAGAGAGATATAAATATTAAAAATAAGTAACTTCTCTCCAGAGTTTTATTTAGAGAATTTGTCTTAATAATTTGTACATTCATACTCATTTTTCATCTTCATGTTCATTCTCATTTCATTCATTCCGGCTGACCTCCATTCCAAATTTTGACCCTTAAAGTCCTCTTGATTGCAAAGTTGTTTCCCATGGTGGAGAGGTAGAATTATTACAAGCCTATGGTAGAAATTGGATTGAGTATACTTGGAGTGAAATAACCCTAAAGACAAGTGAGTTAAGAGTGAAACACTTATCCGTGAGATGGATCTTTCTTAATCAATCTTTTAAGTAAGTTCCTTTGTGCTCATTTTCTTAGCATGTCCTTGTTTACTGATGTCAACTCCGTGAGAATTTCTTACTAATCTTCTACTTTCATCTTTAAGCATGGTAGTGTTTTCTCTTTGTTCTAGTGTCACTTTGAATTATTCTCACGCTTTGTTCAGGAGTAGCAAAGGTCTAAGTGTGGGGGAATTTGATTGAGCTCAAAATATTAGTTTCTTTCATATCATTATCATGATTTTGTCATACTTTCTGGTCCTTTTAAGTGAAAATTGTGCTTAACTGAGATTTACGGTTCTTACTTTGAGTTAGTGTCATTTTGAGGATTAAATTGTCATAATTGGTTTTATAATTGGATTCATTAACTTCTAGGACAATTGATTACTTCAATTGTTACTTTTTATTGTAGGACACTAAAGATTTGGGGCCAGAATTGAAGAACTCAAGGCAAAAGAAACAAGAGAAGATCCTCTGCCTAGGTTCGCCACGGCGAAAACCCATCCGTGAAGGCAGGTCTCGCATGTTTCGCCGCGGCGAACACTATTCTTCGCTGCGGCGAAACCCTCGGAGCGCAAATCTCAGACCCGACCATTTCGGAAATTTTGACCTACCCATCCCCAAAAAACCGACCCATGCATGCACGTAAGTTTCGGGTTAGAAACCCTATTTTGGGTATGATGACAGGAGATGACCATCATTCAGCCACACACCTTCGTATCTTTCATCCTCTTCTCTCATTTTCACCTCAGAAACCCTAATCCCATTTCCATTTCCTCCATCTGCTGCTACCATGGCTGAAGAAACAATATCTGGTTGGAGTTGATTCAAGAGTTATGACTAGCTAAGCTTCTCAACTCTTGAATATGGTGGAAGAAGCATGAGTTCACAAAGCTTCAAAGGGGAGTTAGCTTCATCTATAAGTTTAGTTCTTTGTTTATGAATTTCTAGGTCTTAGGATTTGTAAATTTGGGTTGAGCTATTTTGATTATGGTTGTAATCAATTCTGGATGATTGTCTTGTGTATTGGATTATTAGTGTTGAATTTGAGCTTCAATACATGTGGTTACATGTATGTTTTATGCAACTCTTTTGATACTCTCTGTCTTGCATGGTAATGTGTGATTGTTGAGTTGATATGGGCTTGCATTTAACCAAGTGCATTAATTAATCTTAATACACACACTAAGTTAGCTTAATAGGATCTTATGAATGGGTACCATTGATTAAGATCCTAGACTTAAAGAGTTCTTTAAGGTTTTTCATTTAGAAAACTTGGTGATTCTACTCCCATACTTATTTTGAACTATGATTGCTTCAAAGCTATATTCAAGAGATTACATATCATTAACTTACTTCATTGACTATCTCTAGAAAAATCCAAAAGCATAGTCACTTAGATTTGAATTAATTGCATTTAGTTTTAAGCATTTCATTAATGGATAAAAACACCAAAAACCCTTTTTCATTACTCTGCATAGCATTAATCTAACTTAGACACTTAGACATTTAATTAGGCTCCCAAAAGAGAACGACCCGAGTTTGCAATACTGCATAGCTTGGATAAATTTGAGCGAGAACCTCTAAGCGAACGACAAGAAAAGGCTCTCTTTCACTTAGCTTTTGCACTCCTGGGCAAAATGGAATCTAAACATATACAAAAGAGAAAGATGAAAAAGAAGGAATAAGCAAGCTTAAGAATTCAAGTAGCACTACAACCGATAGTAACTCTTTAATTAGAACCAATCCACAAAACATTTTAATACAAAGAAATCAATCACTGATATGCAATTTAATCTAAGTGAATATATATAGAAGACCACATAAGGGGGTTAATGTATCACTCAGCTCACAAATGTTTAGGGTTCTTTCACTCAATCTACTTGTTCAAATGCTCTACCATATGCTTGTAAAGGATAGGAAGGTAATACACAAGAATGCATATGAAAGGGAGGATAAAGTGTAGATCAATGAATAGAATAAAAAGCATTAACAATGTTTAATTGAAGGTTTAATTTCTTAATCTTAAACTCTAGAGCTGTAAGGGTACTTTTATTCTTTCTTTCTTTTTTTATTTGCTTTCTACATTTCTTTTCAGCTTCTTCAATATATATATATATATATTCTTATTTCCTTTTCTTTATTTCTTTTTTCCTCTTCTTTTCTCTTTGCACCTATGCTCAAGTATGCACTTTATCATACCAATCCACTAATTGAATCCATCATAATGCTAGTGAATTCTAAAGGAATGAATGAAATGAGACACATATCCTTATAGGAAAGAGGTATGTAAATGGAAATGAAATGAATGGAAGATTGAACTAAAAAGGCTCAAATGGGTAGCAAAGGGTAAATTATGTAAGGGTTGGCCATTTGGTGAAGTAGCTAATTTGAATGAATGCCTCAATTATGTTCAAGAAATGCAAATGTTTCATGTGATTTTGATTTAGAACTAGCACAAGTTCTAGAGAGCATAAGAGACAAGTGAATGCACACAAGAAATGAATATAAAGGCCCAAAGAATCCTTCCAACTAGGCTTTATCTTCCATATTCACTCACTTAGGCTAAAGAACATATCATGCTTATCTCAATGCACTAAAACATTTTACCTTATGATATCAATTTCCAAATCAAAATCAATCACAAATGCAATATTAAACTCTTGAAACACACTTTAAACCTTCAAAAAGTTTTGTAAACTGAGGTTTTTACAAAAGACACAGAAAACACACAAAATAGGTTTTTACAAAAGACACAAAAAACACATAAAACAAACAAAACACAATATTCACCCCCACACTTAATCCTTGCATTGTCCTTAATGCAAATCTAAACAAAGATAAGCAAGGAAAAAAAAAGGAAGGAAAGGATGGACAAAACTAGCACAACACACAAAAGAAGAAATTAAAACATGCAAGCTACCTTTTACTACTAGTTATGGCCCTCCCCCACACTTGTTCTATAGCATCTAATCAAATAAGGACAAGAACATGGTAAGGATAGAGGTAACCTTACTATCATGGTGGTTTATAGCTAGAGATGAAAATCAGGAGGAAATCCAGCTTTTTCCTCCTCAGTGGTTGTTCAGGCTCAATTGGAAGAGAATCTAATAAGTATGAAACTTGGTAAACATAAAGACTCAACCAGTTGTCCTGTAAAAAGTAACTAAACAAGCAGCAGTACCTACTCCAAGTACGCCACATGAATCAAAGTATTTAAATCCATGGAAAGAATTAATACAATTGCAGTGACCAAATGAAGCATGCAATGTGAGAAGACTAGAGTCGAGCACTTTCGATAACAGGTGCTTATCACAACCAATGAAATCAATTAAATCATTTATAGGCTCATAGCATGCGACAGTAGGTATATCATAATAGACTTGGCTATTAAGATCAAGTGTTGCTTTAGTATTCAAATCATCAACCAAGTCAACATATTCACCATCTACATTGAGTCCAAGTATATCTAAAAATAGGTCACATGATAGGAGTTGAGACTGAGAATCATGAATATGCTTGACATCATTTAGCAAATGTATATGTTCATCAAAAGATATAAAATCATGTTTAGGCATTTCAAAAGAATCCAAGTGTATATGGCTGGCAACATGAAATGCATTGTTAATAGAAGTAGAACGCATGCTCATGGAATCATTAATAATAGGCACATCAAACTCAGGAAAGCATGAGGAAATCTCAGAGCTAGTAACTAATTGAGCTCAAATTATTCTTATCTTTTTATTACATCATCCATGGTTTTCTTGCATTTTTTGGCTCTTTTGGCTATAATTGAGCTTACTTTAGATTAAGAGTCCATGCATTGAGTTAGTGTCTTTTTTAGGGTAAAATGTCATAATTAGTTATTAATTGTATTCAATTAATTTCTAGGACAATTGATGCCTTAAATTGTTGCTTTTCAGTGTAGGACCTGAGATTAGAGCCAAGGTTGAAGACTCAAGGCACACAAAGCAAAGAGGAGCCTCTGCCATGGTTCGCCGCAGTGAACCCACCCTTCGCCGCGGCGAACCCCTTGTATTAGCACATTTAGACCCGATCATTTCAGGAAAAATTGACTTGCCCACTTCCATGAACTGACCCAGACACGTCATATTCGGGTTAGAAACCCTATTTTCAATATGAATGAGGTCACACACTGACATCTAGCCACCATCCACGTTTTCTCATCATCTTCTCTCATCTCTCCCACCAGAACCCTAATCCCTTACCTTCCACTGTCATTTTCATCCATGGGCAACACTGAGTCAATTTCAATGGAGATATTTCTGCAGACTATGAGTGGCTAGGCTTCCTCCAACTCTTGAAGATGGATGATTGGCATGAGTTCTAAGAGCTTAAAAAGGGGAGTTTCAGTTTCATCTTAGTTTTAGCTATGTATTTATGAATTCCTAGGTCTAGGATTTGTAAATTCTTAGTGAAAGACTTTGATTGATATGTAATCATTAGTTGATGATTCATATTTGTAGTTGGATTGGTTAATGTTGGATTTCATGCTTCAGTATATGTAGTTACATATATGTTCTTTGTAGCTTTCTTGGTTCTCTTCATCTTGCATGGTCATGTTTTGATGATGAGTTGACTTTCTGTTGCATTGAACCATTTGCATTAATCATTCTTAATTACACATTAGGGAAGCTTAACAATGTTTTCATTAATGAGTTCAATAATGTAAGCATTGGACTTAATGAGTTATTGAGGTTGTTATCAAGAAAACCTAATGAATTTATAAAACTCCCACATCTTAAGAGAACTATGATTGCCAAGAATCCATTTTCAAGAGGTTTTATCAATTGATTCAGTACTTGATTTCCATCGATTTCATCCTAATCTCCCAAAAATATATTTATATTCTATTGCATTTTATCTTAATTGCAAGTCTCAATGAAAACTACTAACCCTTTCCAGCTCAATTTGCATTACCATGGCATTTAGTTAATCTAGGATCTTAATTTCGGCTCCATAAGTGAAATGACCCGAGGTTGTGCCTATAGTACAATCCTTGGATTAATTTTGAAATTGGCCCCAAGGTGTAAGTAAGACAAGTCAAGGCGATTTTCAAGTGGCGCTGTTGCCGGGGAGCCAAGAAATTGGTTCTCTAGGTTAGCTTGTGTCATTGGGTTGTCAAATGAAGTTTTGATCCTTTTAGGTTGTATTTTAGTTAGTTTAGTTGTATATTTGTTCATAGTATAGGTTTTCATCTTGCATAGCATCAAAATTTTTGGAAATACAAACAAATATACTGATTTTCTACACTTTCAGCATTTTCACTTTGCATCATTAGCGTCCAATAACTGATAAGCTCTCTGTGACAGTTCGCCGTGGCCAACCTGTCCCTTTGCCACGACAAACTTCCTGCACTCAACTGTTTGTTCACCTCTGTCACCTTTTGCCGCAGCGAACTCTCCTGAAAAGTTTTGAAACTTACACTTTTTGCTTCTTTTTCTGTGCATTCATACTTATACTAATCCATACACTTGCATCCATCACAACTCATACTTTTATCTGACTTTGTGTGCTGCAGGTCAATTTTGTTTGCTCTTTCTCTTATGACTCTTTTCTTGCATGCCACGAAAAGCAAAACTTGTGCCTTATAACCTTGAGATTGAGAGAAAACTCAGAGAGATAAGAAGAGAGAAAAGAGTTGAGGGGACAAACGAATTAGTGGTTGAACAAGAAAACATTTCTGTGGAATCTAGCCTATCTAGTAGTGAGAGTGAGCCTACTGATCAAGAGATAATGGCTGATTTACCACATAACCACCCTAATCCTAACCCCAATGCCAACCAAGTGAGGAATGGAGGCAATGGAGGGAATGGAGAACAAGAGAGAATGGGAGAAAATAATGGAAACCCTAGAAGAAGAACAATTAGGGAAGCAACCACATCTGATGTTGATGAGGACCTTTGTCATTCGCCTTGGGGTTCTCAATCAAAAATAAATCCAAGTTATGCAGTATAGTGCAAACTTAGGTCGTTTCACTTTTGGGACACTTTATTAATTACCTAAGCTAGACTAAATGCCATGCAATGCAATGAAATGGGGTTTTGGGTTTTTAAGATTTAAATGAATGGTGCCTAAACTAAATGCAATGAAAACAAACCTAAGATACTATATTTTTGGTGTTTTAAGATAATAATGATGGAATGAAAATGAATGATAGAAAATCTCTTGAAAATGGTTTTGATGGCAATCATAGTTCACTTAAGATATTAGGAGTTTCACAAATCCATTAGGTTTTCTTAATAACAACCTCAATAACTCATTAAGTCCAATGTTTAAATCAATGAACTTCATTAATGAAAACATTGTTAAGCTTCCCTAATGTGTAATTTGAGAATGATCATGCAATTGGCTCAATATAACCCACAATCAACTCAGTATCAAAACATGACCATGCAAGATAGGAGAGAATCATGAGAGTTACAAAGAAGCATATATGTGACCACATATATTTAAGCACAAAATTCAACATCAACCAATCCAAACTATAAATGTAAATCATTAACCAATGATTACAGAATCAACCAAAGTGTCTCACTAAGAATTTACAAATCCTAGACCTAGGAAATCATAAATACATGGGTAGAAACTAAAGATTGAAAATGAAACTCCCCTTTGAAGCTCAGAAACTCATGCTACTCCACCATCTTCAAGAGTTGATAAACCCTAGCACTCCATAGCTTCAAGAAAAGCTCCAACCGAAGTGAATTCGTCAGCCATGGCAGCTGGGAGTGGAAGGAAATGAGATAGAATGAAGAAAAAGTGAAGGAAATGGATGGGAAAGAAGATGGAGGTGGAGAGGCAAGAGGATGAGAAAATAGAGGTGTTCTTGATGATAGAATGGAGTGTTAGGTCAAAAATAGGGTTTCTAAGGGCTTGAGGGGTCAATCTGGGTCGGATCATATGAGTAGAGGGTCCATATTTGCGTTTTGGATCCGAATCTGACGTTCCTGATACGAAGAGGTTTGCCGCGGTGAACTCAAAAGTTGGCCGCGGTGAACTATTCTAGAGAGGTATTCTAGTGAGATTTTGAGAGTTTACCCTGGCGAACTATTCCAGAATAGCTACTGATGCACATTTTCAGACTTTTTGCTACAGCACAGCATTTTCTTGGAAACTCTCATGTTATGTAATGCTTTGGTCTTCAATCTTGGCTCTAATTTTCAAGTGTCCTACAATGAAAAGCAATAATTTGAAGCATCAATTGTCCTAGAAATCAATTGAATACAATTAATAACTAATTATGATAATTTTACCCTCAAAAAGACACTAACACAAAGCAAGGACTTTAAATCTAAATTAAGCACAATTATCAATAAAAGGAGCCAAAATCTATGATTAAAACCCTCAAAATGATATGAAATAACATAGAATAATTGGATTCAATCAGATGTCAATTTTCACCCATTTACTACTGCTTGTCCAAATTTTGAAGTTAATTTTGAAATTAAAGGATTATTGATTAACTCCCTTCTAAAATTTCATGGCTTGACAGGAGAAGACCCATATCTTCACTTGCAATCCCTTTCTATGATCTGCCAGAGTATGAAGCCTGTGGGAGCATCGTTAAATCAAGTGCTATGGAAGGTTTTCCACCTATCATTGGAGGGCAAAGCTAGAGAGTGGTATATGAGCCTTCCAAGACACGTAGCTGATGGATATCACAGTTGGGGGAACTTAAGGAAAGCATTCTTGAAGAAATACTTTTCGGCTTCTCGTACTTCATCAATGAGGAAGGAGATCTATTATGCCAAGCAAGACTATGACGAATCTCTCTATGATTATTGGAATAGATTTCAGGACATGCTTTCAAGATGCCCACATCATCAAATTCCAGATGAACAACTGGTGCAGTATTTCTATGATGGGTTGAAGAACCAAGAGAAGGGTATGTTGGATGCTGGATTAGGAGGATCTTTGATAGACTCCACTGCTGAGGAGGCCTAGGATTTGATTAAGAAGATGGCCCTGAATCATCAACAATATAGTGTGAGAGATACCAGAGGAGTGCATGAGTTGGGAGTTACTTCGGTGCACAATAGGAGAATGGAATTTGTTGGAAAGCAAAGTGACCTCTCAACTGTCTCTAATCACTCCTGAATTGAAGAACATGAGTGTGCATCGTCCACCCACTCCAATGGACATTACAGCGCCTGGTTGTGAAACATGTGGCTCGGTTATGCATATTTCTAGCGTTTGTCCAGACCGTTATGAGGAGCTATCTGCAGTCTACCAAGGCCGTCCAAATCAAAAGTGGGACCCTTACTCCAACACTTATAACGAGGGATAGAAGGCAAACCCTCGATTGGGCTGGAGGAATGATGATAGTAGGCCTCCAAACATATTTCAGAAGAGTAGAGGAGCTAGTCCATCTTCAACCCAGCTCCAAAACCAATCTCAAGCCCTAACCGTCCCACCCAAGGATGATATCAACCAACTCCTACACAATGTGATGGCCTTAATGAAGGAAGAAAGGGCTGCTAACACTACTCAGTTCATCTCCTTAGCCTCACTAATTCAACAAGACTCATCCAAGAATGATGCTAGATTTAGTGCTTTGGAAAAGAGGATGGAACAATAGGAAACTAAGTCTGAGAACATCAACTCCTATGTAACTCAGTTGTCTAACAACATGAGTGAGCAACAAGCAAGGAGCAGTGGCGCTATCCCCTCCAACACTGTTATCAGTCCTAAGGGCTTAAATGCCATTACTGTTAGGAGTGGGAAGCAAGTGAATTTTAGAGAAGAGGAGGATGAAGTTATAGATGAGGAAATATTGTGTGATGAGCTGCCACAAGCATCTTCAAAGGTCAAGAATTCTGAGAGCTCCAAGGAGATGAAGCTAAAGCTGAAAGAAGCCTGAAAAGAACATAATGGCAAGGGTAAAGCTGTGGAATCTGAGCCAGGCAATCATAGAGCCTCAAACAAGGAAGGTAAGGAAGTAAACATCAATGAACTACCTATCCCTCATGCTTATTTGAAAAATGTTAAAATGGGTAAGGAGAGGCAAGATCATAAGTTGCTTGAGACATTTAGGAAAGTAGAAGTGAATATACCCTTGCTTGACCTGATTAAAAAGATTCCTAAGTATGCTAAGGTCTTAAAAGAATTATGTATTGAGAAGAGGAGATTTAAACCTAATGAAAGAGTCCAATTACCCTCTAATGTGTCTACTTTGTTTAAACCCCAAATTCCTGTAAAGTGTCAAGACCCTAGATCTTTCACTATCCCTTGCACCATAGGAAAGGTTACTATAGGGGGCCCCTGTTAGATCTAGGTACAACCATTAATGTCATGCCTAAGTTCGTATACACCTCTCTAGGAGTCAAGACTCTTAAGTCTACTACTTTTGTGCTCCAACTAGCTGATAGGACTATTAGGTATCCTGAGGGCATTATTGAAGACATTTTAGTCCAAGTTAAGGGATTGGTGTTTCCTGCTGATTTTTATGTTCTGAACTTGTAAATGACACTACACTCATCCTTGGTCGACCTTTCTTAAGGACTGCTAATACCATGATTAGCATGAAAAAGGGCACCATAACTATGGAGGTGGGTGATAATAAAGTTTCTTTTAACATGTATGAAGCAATGAAACATCCTTATGAGGACGATTCACTTTTGGGGGTTAACATGATAGACATTGCTGTTGAGGATGCTTGCTCTAAAGTTGAATTGCAAAATGACTCTTTCTATTCTAATCTTTACACTGATGATTCTATTGATGAGAATGAATCCATTTCTTCCTTTTCATCTCTTTACTCTACACCTTCTACTTGTTCATGTGGCAGTGATGTTACATGCCTTGATTGTACTGTGGTTAATTGCATGCTTTCTATCCCACATACATTTTCTGTTTCCTCCCTTGACTCCAAGTTAGACTGTGATTCCTTTGTTGTCAGTGATGATTCCCTTGGGGAAAGGTTTCCTGTTGTTGTTTCAGATATGGTAGAAGATGTCATGGAGAAGAATCCCTCTAAGGCGGTTGCTGTAGATCAACTAGAAGTTGGTTCAACGCTTGGAGAGGAAGTTAACTATAAGGCTGAGGAACTATCATTGGTTGAAGGAAAGGGGAGTAATCTGTTCTCTCTTGAACTTCATAAATTGATTCCTTCTATTGTGCAACCACCTACACTTGATTTGAAACCCTTACCACCTACTTTGAAATATGCTTTCCTTGAGCCTAATGAACAACTACCTGTTATAATTGCTAACTCACTGTCTGAGAGTGAGGAAGAGAGACTCTTGTCTGTTTTGAGGGAGCATAGAAAGGCAATAGGTTGGACACTAGCGAACATACCAGGAATTAGTCCTGCTGTGTGCACACATAGAATTTTACTGAGTAAGGAATCAAAACCGGTGAGACAACCCCAAAGACGATTGAACCCTCTCATATTGGATGTAGTTAAGAAAGAAATTACTAAATTGTTGAGTGCTGGGATAATATATCCAATTTCTGATAGTGAGTGGGTCAGTCCGGTGCATGTTGTGCTAAAGAAGAGTAGGGTAACAGTAGTAAGGAATGAAAGGGATGAGTTAATTCCTACAAGGGTTCAAAACTCATGGCGTGTGTGCATAGACTATAGGAGACTTAATGATGCAACACGTAAGGATCACTTTCCTATACCCTTCATTTGCCAAATGTTGGAAAGACTAGCTGGTAAATCACATTACTACTTTTTAGATGGCTTTTTCGGCTATTTTCAGGTACCCATAGCCCCCGAGGATCAGGATAAAACCACCTTCACATGCCCTTTTGGTACCTTCGTTTATTGAAGGATGCCATTTAGGTTATGTAACGCTCTAAGAACCTTTCAAAGGTGCATGATGGCGATTTTCAGTGACCTTTTAGAGCATAATATGGAGGTTTTCATGGATGATTTTACGATTTATGTGGAGAGCTTTGATCAATGCCTGAATAGCCTAAGGCAGGCTCTAGACAGATGTATAGCCAAAAATCTTGTTTTGAACTTTGAGAAATGTCATTTCATGGTGGGTAGTGGCATAATGTTAGGTCACCTCATCTCTAGTTAGGGGTTGAGGTTGATAAGGCTAAAATTGAAGTTATCTCATCTTTGCCTTACCCCACCTGTCTTAAAGATTTGAGATCTTTTCTTGGGCATGCAGGGTTTTATAGGCGCTTTATTAAAGATTTTAGTAAAGTTGCTTTGCCTTTCTACTCTTCTTAAAAAGGATGTTGAATTTAATTTTGATGAATAATGTAGACATGCCTTTGATACTCTCAGTCTATGCTTGTTTCACCTCCTATTTTGACTGCACCCAACTAGAATTTACATTTTGAACTCTCATGTGATGCTTCTAATTGTGCAATGGGTGCTATGCTTGGTTAAAAGGAGGAGAAGAAATCTAGAGTCATAGCCTATGCCTCTAAGACACTCGACCAGCTCAAGTCAACTATACCACCACTGAGAAAGAAATGTTTGCCATTGTATTTGCTTTAGATAAGTTTAGACAGTATCTAATCAATTCTCGAGTGGTTGTGTATACAGATCATGCAGCTGTCTGCTATCTACTTAAAAAGCCACAATCTAAACCAAGATTGATCAGATGGGCTTTACTGCTTCAAGAGTTTGACATTGAGATTAAGGATAGACCCGGGGCAGTGAATCAAGTAGCCGATCACCTGAGTAGGCTACCGGAGGACACAAGGGGAGTAGATTCTTCTGACTTGACTTGTGACTCGTTTACTGATTCAGCTTTATGTTCTTTGGTTGCTATAGAGCCTTGGTATGCTAATATTGTCAATTATCTCATGTCTGGACTCACTCCTCCCTTTATGTCTAAATTTCAGGCACAAAAGCTTCGTATAGCGAGTCAAAGTATTACATATGGGATGCCCCTCATCTGTGGAGGATGTGCAGTGACCAAGTGATACGGAAGTTTGTGCCGGAGGAGGATTTTGAACCTATTATTTCAGCTTGCCATTCCATGGTTTGTGGTGGTCATTTTAGTGCAAGGAGGACATCTAGAAGGTCTTAGATTCTGGATTCTATTGGCCTACCCTCTTCAAAGATTCTTTTACATTCTATAGATCTTGTGACAAGTGTCAGTGATTTGGGGGTTTGGAAAAAAGACATGAGATGCCTCAACAGCCCCTTCTGCTTTGTGAGATTTTTATGTTTGGGGAATTGACTTTATGGGACCCTTTCCTTCTTCCTTTCATTTTGTATATATTTTATTAGCTGTAGACTATGTAACTAATAGATTGAAGCTTTACCTTGCAGAAAAGATGATGCCCCAGCTGTTCATAGATTTCTAAAATCACACATTTTCTATAGGTATGGGATCCCTAGGGCTGTAGTGAGTGATCGGGGAACACATTTTTGTAATAGGATAGTCAACAACCTGTTGTCCAAATTTGGTGTCAGTCATCATAAAATCTCTACTGCCTATCACCCCCAACCCCAAACCATGGTCTAGCTGAAATATTTAATAGGGAAGTGAAGCATATTCTGGAGAAAATGGTTAAGCCATCCAAGAAGGACTGGAGCTCACATTTAGAAGAAGCATTATGGGCTTACCGGACTACATACAATCACCCATTGGCATGTCTCCCTACTGCCTAGTTTATGGGAAGCATGTCACTTGCTAATGGAGCTGGAACACAAAGCATATTAGGCAGTCAAGCAGTGCAACATGAATATAGATTCCTCTGGTATGGAAAGGAAGCTGCAATTGCAAGAGTTGGAGGAGATTAGACTTGAAGCTTATGAGAACTCCAGACTCTACAAGAAAAGACCAAATTTGTGCATGACC